>NC_079451.1:34923590-34956090 GCF_903798145.1 Danio aesculapii
AGAAATAAAAATAATGAATTGAAACATTGAAAAAAAAATTACATAATGATAAAATAACAAAAACAATCATACAATTAAACTGTAAAACAATATGCTATTCATTTGTTGCATATAAAACTACTATAGTATAACTACTGAAGTACTAAATGTCCACACCACAGAAAAGCAAAATCAACCAACCTGTTCCCAAAAGCTCCGTGTTGTTTGCCATTTCTTGAGGACTCGGTTCTGTCACAGGAATTATGTCATCTGTAAATGTAAAAGAGACAGAATTTGCTTAAAATTAGCAAGATATTTCAATCCTAACAGACAATTTGAGCTCAACAACCTTGAGAGAAAAACTAGTAACAACCTACAAATCAAGCTGGTTTTCCTGGTCCAAATTAAGGTAGAAAAGGTTTGGCTGGTTAACCCCTGCTATTTGTCAAAACTTTTCCAACAAAATTATCTATTCATAAAGTCAGTGGCTTGCTTCTTTCTAAATGAATCACCTGTTTTGAACAAATCATTTGAATGTTCAATAGGGGTGTGACGAGATCCGCTGTTTCTCGTAAGATCTGACTAGTCTTGGTCTTGGCTCAGAGCGACAAGTCAGTTTAAATGCTGGTTCGGAGCCAGAGCCAAGCTCACATTTTGTCTTTCTTTATCTTTCGACTCCTAAAACACCAGCTATGAACCAGGAAATGTGGTTCCAAAACATTGCTGGGCTAGAAGTAGATTCTCTTGCGTCAGGGCCTAGAGACAAGGTTACTGTGACCAATGAGATAAATAGAAACTGTTTTCAGAACCAAATTTAAAATAACAGCAAAACGTAATTATTCTAATCTCCTTCAATTTATATTTGGAATTTGGCAATTCCATGTTTGTGTTGCTGGGAAAAATGAAACATTTTTCAGACCTGACATAACACTCTAAACGGTGAAAATTTAAAGCATTTCTTAGAATGCTTGCCTGAAGAACCAGCTCTGGGGTGCATTTCCCAAAACTATCGTTAGCCAACTTAGGTCGCAAGTTCTGTCGCTACAAACAGTTCGCTGATTTGGCGTTTTCCAAATCCATCGCTCCAACAAACATTCGCAAACTGCGTCGGAAACTTTTACGTTTGTAACTACACCTCTAGAGCTGTAGTTAAAAGCATAGTTCCTGGCTGTGTTCTATTCCCAGTTATCCCCCTATGCCCTATTCCTTTCGAGCATTCCAACATTTAAACTTTGATTAAAAAAAAAACTTTTTTCAAAGATGTTTCAAAGTAACATTTAAAGTATTTTTACAGTTCAGTTGTAACGATCTTCATATTGTCAATTGCACTGCCTTTGTAATGCACCTTGAAAACATTTATGCTATTTTGAATGCAGCCGTAGCTCATGACGAAAGCTATAGGTGACCTATTATTAAAAAGCGAAATTTATGTTACGTCTACAAAGCTTGTGAAAACAAAAATACATGGCACAGGTTAATGGTTTTAATTTATAGCAAGTTATTTATTAAGAAATGTGTCTGTGGCCAACTGTATATGACATGGGCCTAGTAGTTAGAACATTTCTGCAGTCGTTTGAATTTGTCAGTTGTAAAAGTAGACTTTTCCAAAAAATAAAAAATAAATAATAATAATAATAATAGTTAAAAATAAATGAATAATATCCTACTTATAATAATAATAATAATAATATTATTATTACCTTTTTAATAAATAGCCTACTGTAAATTACAAACATTAACAATTTATATGATTTATATATGAGATTAGAATACGTGTTAGCTAAGTGGTTTTATGTTTTAGCATAGAATACGGAATATTCTCTATAATATTTGTAAAGAAAATATTGGCCCTATATGTGCCGTTTACATATATTTCAGTTAATATAGAAAATGAGTGCATGTTTTTACCAAAACTAATATTGGATTTTTTTTTAAGTGCGTGTGTGTGTGTGTGTGTGTGTGTGTGTGTGTGTGTGTGTGTGTGTGTGTGTGTGTGTGTGTGTGTGTGTGTGTGTGTGTGTGTGTAAAATAATATAATTTTATACAAAAAAAATTATGGCCATTTTCTCTAAAGAAGTTGTCACGCCGACCCATTTAGTGCACCGTTATGAAGGTTTTACGTTATAACTAACATGGTTCAAATGATGGATCTGTGACAGAGAAACTATGGTTTTGGGGAAACACTCGTTACTACATCTACTACTTTTCCCAAATGATGCATCATACTATGATAGGTCAGCCACGAGTTGTCGTTGTTTGGGAAACGTACCCCTGAGCGGGCAAAAGAACGGTCTCTGAATCTTCACCTGGTTCATGCTGGTGGAAAAGGGGTATACAGTGCCAATGTGCTTCGGGTGTTTACATTTCTGCATTTAATTTATTTTAAAAAAAGTTCTATTTTGTAAATCACAAGTTGATTTCGAAATGTACCTACAGTTTTTTCCCCAGTTTATTCATTAATTCATTTTCCTTAAACTTAGTCCCTTTATTCATTAGGGGTTGCCAAAGTGGAATAAACCGCCAACTTTTTAAGCATATGTTTTACTCAGCGGATGCCCTTCCAGCTGCAACCCAGTTCTGGGAAACACCCATACACTCATTCACACACATACACTACAGGTCTACAGCCAATTTAGTTTATTCAATTCACCTATAGTGCATGTCTTTGGACTGTGGAAGAAACTGGAGCACCCGAAGGAAACCCACGCCAACAAGGGGAGAACATGCAAACTACACACAAATGTCAACTCACCCAGCCAGGACTCGAACCAGCGACCTTCTTGCTGTGAGGCAACAGTGCTAACCACTAAGCCAAAATGTCACCTGCTTGCCCAGTATAATAGAATAGAATATTTTTAAATATATAGTCAACATATATTTTATCATTGATGATTTCTTTAGTGGTGTCACAGTGGCACAGTGGGTTGCGCAATCGCCTCACAGCAAGAAAGTTGCTGGATCTGGCCCCGGCTGGGCCAGATGGCATTTCTTTTTTTTTTTTTTTTTAGGATTTTTTATAGGGGTGTTTCACCTTTTATTGTGATAGGATAGAGTGGAGGACAGATAGGAAAGCATTGGGAGCAGAGAGAGGGGAAGGATGGGCATAAGACCTCGAGCCGGAAATCGAACTCGGGTCGCCCCGAGCACTATGGTGCTATATATGTCAGCGCACTTAACTACTAGGCTATTGGCACCGACTGCCAGATGGCATTTCTGCATAGAGTTTGCATGTTCTCCCGGTGTTGGCGTGGGTTTCCTTTGGGTGCTCCGGTTTCCCCCACAGTCCAAAGACCTGCACTATAGGTGAATTGAATAAGCTACATTTTCCGTAGTGTCTGTGTGAATGAGAGTATGTGGGTGTTTCCCAGTATTGGGTTGCAACTGGAAGGGTATCCGCTGCGTAAAACACGCTGGATAAGTTGGCGGCTCATCCTGCTGTGGCAACCACTGATAAATAAAGAGACTAAGCCGAAAAGAAAATGAATGATTTCTATGGTATAAAAATCTCATCTCATTCTCATAAACCAATTCTCGTGTCTTGTGGGATCTCATCACAACCCTAACATTTACTGAATCTATCATTGAGACAGGGATTTGTGAAACTAGCCTGGGAACCAGCACAAACACACACACTCTGCAAAATACGTAATAGTGTTATCAATAAAATATAATTAATAAAATATCATTTTTGGTCAAAATTTCAGACGTCTAGAAAAGTACTTTTTTCAATGTTTCATTGACCAGTTTATTTTGGAAGACGTTTCAGGAATGCTTTCTTCTTTATCAATTCCCTCAATTCAATGCTTTCTACTATTATCAATTTTCTTAGCAGCTCAGAATGTGTCAAATGAAGCTGGTGTTTATGTAGAATCAGCACTGTGGAGCCTCAGATCATGTTTAAGTTTGTGGACAAACACATTTTGTGCATATGCCCGTTTTCTGCATGGCAGGTTGTGGGCCGCCCTGTATCAGGGGCTTTTAAACTGAAAGCCCTTATTGAGCTGTCACACTAAAGCCAAGTAAACGCCTGCTGCTCTCAAAGAGTGGTTTCATAGTGTACACAGTACACACACAGAAGGCCAGACTGCTCCTTTTCTAACATGAATCTGGTGCCCCTGGTGTTTGTTCGACTTCTGCATGCCTGACAGAGACGAATGAGAAGCATTAGTGGACTTTTCCATCACTATCAGCATAATTAGAAGCCGGATGGAATTAAGATCAGGATCAGTGGTGAGCACATTTTGGGGGAAGTGTATCGATACATACACAGTGTGGAAACTGCTAAATTTATGCAATGAAGTGCATTGTGGGGATGAAAAGGCCAGATTATGGCACTGTTTCCACATGGTATTAAAATGTTTTTAGTGATGGGAGCACAGGTCAGCCAAGACATATTAGTGATAACACTTAGTATTATTATGCATTTCTTGGGACCACTTGGGTCCAAATTTCACCAAGACCCTTTTCTCTTATTTCATTATGCTCTATATTACTTTATAAGGAACACTCAGTCTAACACACAAGTGAAGTAACTTGAGTAAAAAGTGAGTAAACTTTTAATTTTCCATTGGTTTTACTACACAATGTAACAATGTACACAATGAAGATTCATTCATTCATTCATTTTCTTTTCGGCTTAGTCCCTTTATTAATCAGGGGTCGCCACAGTGGAATGAACCGCCATCTTATCCAGCATATGTTTTACGCAGCGGATGCCATTCCAGTCACAATTCAGCACTGGGAAACACCAGTACATTGTTGCAGTCATGGGGAGAACATGCAAACTCCACACAGAAATGCCAACTGACCCTGCTGGGGCTCAAACTAGCAATCTTTTTGCTGTGAGGTGACAGCGCTACCCACTGTGCCACCATGTCACCCAACTGCGGAAGATTCAAGTTTTAAATAGGAAAATTATCGAAATTATTGTTTGAAATTTTGACCGACAGGCTAATGGTCTAATCCAATTCAATGATTTATGCTAAGCTAAAAGTGCTCCTGGAAGAGACAAGCCGAATGGGTTAAGAAATGGTAAAACTCAACAGTTGTAAAATAAGCTTATTCATTTCCCAAAAGAGGTGGCACTATCCTCACTGTAAAAATCCTCACCCTCACTGTAAAAAGCAATTAGTTATTTTACTTGAAAAATGTGAGTAAACCCGTTGCCTTAAAACCAACAAGTTGATTTTACTTAAAGTCAGTAAACCCACTGACGTAACTTTTATAATTATGCACATAGTTTGTTTACTTAATTAAAAGGCAACAAGTTTACTCTCTTTTTTTTTAAGTAGTCAACTAATTGCTCTTACAGTGCACTTGTGATCAGATTGATGAAAATGTATCTTAATAACAGAACTAAACAGATCTTAGTAAACAGAACCGACAGCCTCACCAGGACATCTCTCTAAATCGCATGTCCGTGACTCTGTAGCAGTGCAGGCGTAGCCACACGAGCGAATCCTCTTCTGATTCCCCTGTCCACAGGTGGCACTACATGGTGACCAATCGCTCCATTCTTCCTCCTCATATTCTGCAGACAAAAAAAAAAAAAAAAAAACGATTAAAAGAAACCTGAGACAAAAAGGATGCCCGTTCTACAAATTGAGGCTAACAGATTCCTCACACAGCATGTGGGAATGTTATGCAATGCAGGTCAGACCACAAATGAGTCGGAGTAATGGTAAAGGAATTTCTTTACTCTACATAACAAGCTTTTAAAAGAGAAACTTCAACGAAAATAGCTCAGTTCTCATATCTTAAATTTTACTATTCAGGTACAGACTCGCATTTGAACAGGATTGACACATAAAATCCAAAAAAACAGTCAAGATGGCAAGTGCATCTCTCTGTTGTTTGCATAAGAAAGCAAATGATGTGCAACTAAATTAATATTGCGTATTTCTATGCAAAATATAATCTCTCTAATGAACAAAATGTGGGCCCTCCTGGCAGGACAGACTTTTTTTGGGTAATAAATATGTCAAAGGCAAAGTCAGCCGCTTACAGCTGTGAGAAGTGAGCCAATACAAACACTTCAGCAGGAAGGCAAGGCCTAATAGCTTAGACGCTTTCCAACAATGCTCTCTTTCCACCACCATGCTAAAGAGATTAAAGTTTCAATGCGCTCCATGGCAGTAGAGATGGGGAGAGAAAAATAAGTGCACGGCTTCCTCACTAATGCGTTTTGGCTCCGTTGTTGCTGGTTACCAGGTGTTGTTGCTAATTGAGAATTCACATTCCGATAAAGAAGCACTCATACTGTCACAGCAAAGAAAACACTGATTACTTGCCCGCTTGTAGAGGTTACTGTAAATAATAATAACAACAACAAAAACAAAGACACATATTAAGATCATAAAATATAAGGGTGGCTGGGTGCAAGGGTGCATGTTCTCCCCGTGTTTGTGTGGATTTCCTCCGGGTGCTCTGGTTCCCCCCACAGTCCAAAGATATGCGCTATAGATAAAATGAATAAACTAAATTGGCTGTAATGTGTGTGTGTGTTAATGAGATTGTATGGGTGTTTCCCAGTACTGGGTTGCAGCTGGAAGGGCATCCGCTGTGTAAAATATATGCTGGATAAGTTGGTGTTTCATTCCACTGTGGCCACCCCTGATGAATAAAGAGACTAAGCTAAAGTAAAATTAATGATTGAATAAATTATCTTGTAAAATTTAAAATAAAATACAATTAACTGGTATTTATTGCGTATTTTCCTATTAAAATTTACATTTAAATTAAGATGTGTGCTTTTCTAACAAAATGGTTACATAAAAGCTACATAAAAAATGCCTCCCTCATTCACATCTTACAGACTGAAAAGTAAAAAGAAATCCAAGCAAAAATAAATGAATATTGAAAAAAAATAAATAAAATAAAATAATAAATATATATATATATATATATATATATATATATATATATATATATATAATAAAAAATATATATTAAATAATATATAATAAATAATTAAATAAACACAAACAAATATAAATATAAAAATAAACAAAATGCATAAATGAAAAAATAAACTAAAAATAAATGGAAAAACAAATCAAAGTTTAAATCAATAAAATCTAAATGAAAAAATATACTGCAAAGAAAATATAATGCAAAAAGTAATAAATGAATGAAAAAAACAATAGGTGAATTAATGTAGGACCACATTTAATTAAAATGTATATATTTTATTAAGTCATATATTACTTTATTTTATTTATCTATCTATTTATACACACGAATGATAGATAGACAGATAGACAGACAGACAGACAGACAGACAGACAGATTTTTTTTCCACTGTGTGCTTTGTCCTGCCCTAGGTGTGCGACCATTGGTCGAGAAGGCTGTCAATAATCATTATGATTCCCCTCGGTGCACCAATCAGGAGCTGGTCCACCACATTTAAAAGCAGTTTTTGCGTTCCGGTTATGGCGCTTGAGGAGTAATCTGCGTGGTCCGCTACCAAACTCCTAACTTGTGTCGACCAGCCTGTTCATTTGTGTTTGTATTATTTTTGTTGTTGTTTAGTTTGTCTCTCGTTTAAGTACTTTATTTATTAGATTAGTTTGTGCAGCTCAATTTACCGGATTATTAGAAAGTCGAATAATCTTTATGAGAATTGGATTATCAGATGAGCTCTTGTTTAGTTAATTGCTGACAGTGTGTACTTTACGATAACTCTCGTAATCCTGAGCAGAATAGTTTTGTGTTAGTTAGTTTATGGAGAAGTTGCCACACCTGTAATAATCTTTTGAATAGTTAAGTCGTTAAGTTAAGCGTTGCATATGCTAAAGTTTACAGTTGTTTCTGCATTTTTCTTTGGTTAGTAAGTTTAGTGGGTTGGGATTTAGTTAGATTGCTTTGTTATATTTATTTCTTTGTTTTGGCAACACTCCTGTTTTTCGATTGATTCGGTTATTAAAATTACATTCTAAATTCAAATATCCTTTGTTTAACATTGTTTAATAAATTGTTATTTTTGTTTCACGTATCATTTTGTTGTGATTTCTCTTATTTTCACCCAGCACTATAAAACTTACTTAATGTTAGGTCTCATCTTACATAACAACATAAACATGTAACAATGGCATAATAACATGGCAGATGATAAAATGGTCACTTTAGTTTCTATTTAAATGGAGGTGTGCTTTGTTGCCATATCAAGTGTAAAATCTGGCCTGCGATCCACAAAACTGTGTTTTTAAAATCTAAAAAGCTTTGATATTGTGCACACATGATTTATTTTCAATGAGAGACAATTCATTTTCAGTAAGAGTTGAAGATTTCTAGCAGCACAATTGAATAAGACCTCACACATACCGCAGGCAGTAAAAAGTTACTATAGTAAAAATGTGGTAAATAATTTTCATAAGAGCAGCTGAGAGGAAATAATGACCTAAAACTTAAAAAACAAAATTCTATCAAGCTGTTGCTGAACATGGCCTGCCTGTAATTCTGCGGCTCACCATAATTGCAGAAAAGCGCTTCATTACTGTACGCCTCCAGCTCAGACCACATCATTAATAATGTGGCTCATTTGCCCTTCTCTGTTTCCCATTCAGGCCTGTTTGTACACAACGCACTCCTACTCTTCAGTACACTCATTAGGTCTATTTTAGAGTAAGGGGATCCAGTGGGGCGACAGAAAGAAGCCGGTTGGGTTTGGTAGCCACATCCTCAGAAGCTCTACTGCTGACATGATCACAGTATGCATGCTGCAATTGCTTCTTTTTTGGCGGCGTGTTGGATTTGACCACACACCACCAATGCACTTTCTCTCTAATGATGCTGACAGAACATGGTGGAACACAACCTCAGTGGTGGATCACCTCGAAAGCCAATGACAGATGGAGGAGAAAAATGCCCTTGTGAAATAAAGCTGGTTAAAGGATAAATGTAGATTCCCAATTTTGAGGCTATTGCAGCGCTGGTTTAACTCACAAGTTAAACAATCCTAATGAGGGCTTATTTGTGTGAAGGTTTTGTGTAGCAATTTTTTTCCGCTTACTATGCTGAAATGCCAACTAGCATAGGCTTCAAATATTAAAAAAATAATAATAAAAATGTATTCAATATAATGAAATGACCATATACCAAGATGGGTTTTACTTTAAATTTAACTAAATAAATTTCAGCCACAATCTAACCAGTGTTGCCAACTTAGCGACTTTGTTGCTATATTTAGCGACTTTTCAGACCCAATTAGCGACAAATTTAAAAAAAAACGACTAGCGACAAATTTAGCGACTTTTTTTTTGGTGTTACTGGAGATTTTTGGACTCACATTTGTCCATACTGTATCGTTCCAACACTTCTCAACGAGCTGCGGGTGATGTCATCGGCCCCTCCCCCGCCTCAGGCAACGCAGGGGCAGCCCAACCCTCATATACAGCAGTCAGTATTTCTTACCTGCAGGCTGAGAGCAGATCAACTCTCTGCGTACTGACAGCGAATGATTTGGCACCGTGAGTGTGAGGTATTTCCTTGGTAACATTACAGTCAAGCCAATCTGCTTCTCCTCTGTTTTAAATTTAACTATTTAATTTTTCCATTTATTCTTTTCTTGTTCACAATCACAGATAGTTCAGTGAGAGTTTTGGAACTTGTGAGTTTATTATGTCTGAGAGATTACTGCAAATTCATTATACATCTGACTAATATACTTTATTCAAACAATACATTTAATTAAATTAACATGCATGTATAAAGCGTAGTGCAAATATAAATTTCCCTTTATTAACCATAGGCTGTTCAACAAAAACTGCTGAAACTGATGACGTCTTCAATATGCAAATTGACGTATGATGTAATCTAGTGACATTTAGCAACTTTGAGCAGAGCTTACCACCTTTTCATTGAAAATAGTTGGCAACACTGAATCAAACCATTTTTAATTAATGTTACATAGTAACAGAGAACAGTATGTAGTAGGGCTGTGCGATTAATCAAAATTGAATCGCAATTTGATTAGCTAATCGCAAGAGGCTGTAATATGAAATATATATGTATTATTTAATTACCCCCACCCAGAGCCAAAGACTATAGAATGCACAAGACGTGTATTCTATTAAACGATTGCAATAAACTGACCTTAGTCTGGGAGAGGAGCTTAGATCAGACGTGAGTTTCTGCAGATTCTATGAGATTTGTATGTTTAGAAAGTAAACTAAAGGGACAGTTGTTGTTAAATTTTATTGGTGATTCCTAATATGAAATTCAATCGTAAGCTTGGTACGCAGTTTTGGAGAATTTGATGTTTCCCCATTCAAACAGAATACTGAAAAGTACTGCCAACTGAAAGTATTGCCAGTGACACACAATCTAGTAGCAAGCAACAGCAAAGTACAATTTTAGAGTTGTTTGTGGCTGTTACACAATATGAAAGAACATCACAAAGGCACCAGGAGATAACTAACGCCATAACTCACAAATTTTTTTTTTCTAGGGCAAACAGTAGTGTTTAATTTCTGAATATTTAAAAACAACTTTGAATAAAAGTTGGAGTTAGTTAATATATTTTCAGTTTCTTTTTTAACTAACACTCACTAGGGCTGTCATAATACTGGAATTCGATACCTATCGGTACTGAAATCTTAAAAACTTCCATTTCCAGCGAACATTTAAGCGCTGTGTAGCACGTTCTTAAACAGCGCTGATTTGAAGGTCATTGGTTCACCGAACTCACCACTGTTTACTGTGTGTAACCACAGATACAGGACAATGGAGCGTTAAAAGCCGCGATTCGTCAGCGGATCACTCGTATATCAGTTTATAAACAAACCTGCTGATCAACGTGACATTGAAACACTCCAGTGTCCCTGTTTCTGTGGTTACACTCAGTAAACAGTGGTTAGTTCGGTAAACTGATGACCGTCACAGCCAATCACAGTCATTTCTATTGAGCATGTGAACACAATGGCGAATCAGCACTGTTTAGAAATGTGCTTCACAGCGCAGTATTGTGACAACAATGATTTGATGATGATTTGAATATTCGCAAATCAAAATCGCAAAATCTGTTTAAATATATATATATATTTAAAAAATAAATAAATAAAAATCTAAATTGCAAGTTATTGTATATATGTATATATATATATAAATAAAAACATAGCAGACCTGCATTTTTTGTACTATTACTCCAGTCTTCACTATCATATGATCCTCCAGAAACATTTCTTATTATTATCAATGCTGACAACCATTGTATTGCTTAATGTTTATTTTCATATTTAAGAATAATTGATGAATAAAAAAAGCGCGGCATGATGGCTCAGTGGTTAGCACTGCCTCAGAGCAAGAAGGTCACTGGTTCGAGTCACAACTGGACCAGCTGGCATTTCTTTGTGGAGTTAGCATGTTCAACAAGTACTTGCCTGGGTTTCCTCTGGGCGCTCCCAAAAACATGCGCTACAGGTGAATTGAATGAACAAAGTGAACTGAAACAAGAGTGTATGGGTGTTTCCCACTGTGTTGCGGCTGGAAGGCATCCGCTACGTAAAACATATGCAGGAATAGTTGGCGGTTCATTCTGCTGTGGTGACCCCTGATAAATAAGAGACTAAGCTGAAGGAAAATTAATAAATGAACGAATGAATGAATGAATAAATGAAAAAATTCTAAATATCAGCCAATTAGCTACAATTTTAAATGTTTATTGTGACTTGATCAATTTTAATGCATGCCCACTGAATATAACTATTAATTTCTTTAAATAAATACTACTGACTCAAAATTTGTGAATGACAGCGTTTATCCTTATTTTGTCATAATTTTAGTCACTATTAAATGGTGTCAACTAGATGCAGAAAATAATTAAAATAAATGTTTTAAATAAAATATTATACATATCTACTGTTTAATATTGTTTGGAGATTTTTAAAAAAGCCTCACACATAAAACAGTGACTGAATGCTGTAATTTACTTGGGCAGAGAATATAACTTCGGTGTAAAGAAACAAAAATGAAAAACACTTTCCCTCCAAGGCCTGAGAACTGCCATGAATTCCAGAGAGAACTCAAAGGTCCAGGCCGTGTGAATCACAGCGAAAGCGCCAGTTTGGGATGAAAACACAGCGAGCGGATGCTTGCTTTGTCAGCCCAAGCATCCTGGCCCTTCTTTCAATCTGCTGTCTAATTGAACAAAAATATTAGTTTTTTTAGCCAGTGAAGAGCCCCCATGCTGCTCTTAGAGAGCGTTGAGGCATACAGTAGGTTTCAAATAGCCATGAGTTCTGGTCTCAACTTCAAAGAGGACACACTAAGCTGATGCTCGAGCCCGCTGTCACTAACATGAACCAGACACAGTGTTGAGTTTGCTCCTGCAAGCTCTTATCCAATACTTTCACTGTGTGATACTTTATTCACCGTATACTTTGAAAAGGTTCAGAGCACTTAATGATAGGTTGTGCTCTGCTTCTAAAGGATAAATCGCATTTAAATTGTATTTCAGCACTATGGTTGGCCCCGTATGTAAACATTTTGAGGTAATGATCTGCCTAACTCACAAAGAAGCAGTCTAGTGGGAAGATAACATGCATAGCACAGCTAATATTGTGATAACATATTAGGGCACAAAGCACTGGGTCGCCTTTCGCTGTTTACCGCTGATAGGCATCAAGAGAAAGTCTCTGGAAGTGGCGACAGGAATGACATGTTTATGTAGCAGTTCTTGACTACAACCCTCAAAGCATAAATCATAATGTCAAGACTTAAAGAGGAGGCTGGGGCCCGCATTGCTGAGGAAATCAGCGTGGTATACATGCCCCGGCGTTACACGAAAGCCCCAACATGATCACTGATACTTGTGATAACAAGGCTGGTGGAAAACAAAAACTAGAAAAAAACAGTTTCCGATTACACAGTTGGAAAAATATGAAAACATTTTCATCCAGTTTTATTTTTGGTAACACTTTATTTTGATGGTCCATTTGAGTATTAGTAGACTGTCTGCTTAATATCGGTTGATATGCTCCTTCAACAGACCTTTAACTGACTATAAGAAATACATGTCAACTTACACTAACCCTAACCCCAACATAACGGTCTACTTATAATCTAATGATAATTAGTTGCAATGTAACTTGTAACAAATGGCCCATTAAAATAAAGTGTTACCTTTTTTTTTTTCCATGGACTTCCAAACTCTAAACTTCCTGTTCTTACCGTAATTGTTTGTGGAGTCCCAGCCCCTCCACCGACTGTTCCAGTCTGCACCCACACCACTCAAAAAGGAGTCCTCTTCTTCATAGATGATGTCCTCCTCATTCTCCTCCAGACTGCCTTGCCCGGGACCTTCCTGACTGGAGTCATGGTATTCCCAAAACAGTGGCCAGAAGAGCTTTTTATGGCCCAGCCATTCCTCCGAGCTCAAAGACCAGTCGTTTCTGCTCTCCTTGGCCAGATCCATCTCAATCTCCATCTGTGGGCTGTCCACAACCTCAATGGTCACCTAGTAGAGAGATCAAAATTTCTATGTTTATCTGAAATCAATGCATAATTCTACAAAA
The DNA here is from genome assembly GCF_903798145.1 of Danio aesculapii. Taxonomy (NCBI): domain Eukaryota; kingdom Metazoa; phylum Chordata; class Actinopteri; order Cypriniformes; family Danionidae; genus Danio; species Danio aesculapii. The sequence goes on from NC_079451.1 coordinate 34,937,081, forward strand.
CCCAGTTTTCTAATGGTCAAACTGGATTTTGGAGAACCAGTTTGTTGCTGGTTGAAGATGGCCAATCAGCCCAAATCAGTTTGAATCCATATCCATTAATTACCAGTTTGGACCATCTTGAAAAGTGTTTCTCAACCATGTTCCTGGAGGTCCACCAGCTCTGCACGTTTTCCTTTGCTGTGTCCGAAACCGCCTACTACTCAGTAGGTACTGCATTTGAATGTAGTTAAGTATGTTCTATACAGTATGAATATGAGAAGTATGAATGGAATTCGGACATACTGCATGTCATGTGACCTACCCGCGTAAGTTGCGTCGTTTCACTCCTATTCATGAATTCTCTCGCGGGACATCATGGGATAGCGCAGCGTGCATGGGATACGCACTTCAGAATCTCGCCGGAATTAGTAGGTCAGAGTACTTCTCATGTACTGTTTTTTGAATTCTATGAATTCAGACATACTACTCGGCTTGTGAACTGATTTTGGCATACTATATAGTATGGAACTATGCAATTTCGGATGCAGCCCATAGGTGCGTCCCAAATCGCATACTTATGCACTATTCTACGCCATTTTGTAGTATAAATAGTGTAAGTAGTGCATTCCCACTGAAAACTCTAATAATAAGAGCATGATGCATGCTTGGTTAATTACCCGGATGATGCACTTATTCAACCGGTAAAATGAAGTGTGGACTGATGGACACTTCACGCACTCAACAACCGCAGCTTTGCTCACGTAGCGGAAGGGGTGGCGCTATCGGGCGCACATGTTGGATAACTTTATTTATTTTGGATTGTGAAAGCAAAATTCTCCTCCGAGAGTGATTATAGCGACTCCCGACGGTGAATGCGGTTATACTCATGGCAGGTATTATTTGGTACTTTGGTCATTTATTTCACTAATTTGGCAACCGTCAAATGTCATCAGGAAAACAGTTTGAATTTCCGCTTAGTAAAAAAACATTAGTGTTCCATTTGGGACGACACCACATTCATATACTATGCTGTTGAGTGTGTAAGTGCAAAAGTACATTGTGGATTAGTGCATAGTGTATAGTGTGCCATTTGGGACGCAACTCATGTCTCCTAACTCAAACACACCTGATTCAGATCATCAGCTCTTTAGCACAATCTGAAAGACCTGTAATGGCTGTGAAAGACAAAGGGAGACACCCAAAACATGCATTGTTAGTGGTCCTCCAGGAACTTGGTTGAGAAACACTGATCTAGAATCTATGTAAAAACCCCTACTACTGAAAGCTTTTTTAGTATGTTATTTGGCAGTTGAGAAAGAAAGATCAATAAATTCTCTTTTTAGATTGTAAATTAAAATTTTAATTGAATTCATATACCAAAACGATAAGCTCCAGCCTTAAGCCAGTTATATCTTGCATTAAGATATCATGTAGATGTGGCAAACCCAATCCAGTATACACCTATCTTTTATCCATTTTTAATCACTTTCTTAATTATGAGGCATCTATGAGAAAACTGAGAAATAAATTAATGCAATTTACATTTAAACACAAAAAAGTATTCAAAAAGCAGCCAGCAGCTTTTGTTTTTGATCTGATCTTATCTGAAAAACTATGCAGAACACTGTGGGTTTGTTTCATTCGTGCCGCCTGGCAGAAATTCCCCTATTTTCACATATTTGTATTACTTTTTATGTAATATACTTAAACGAATACTGACTTTTTGCTTTTGTTGTGAACCCAGCATGAGAATAAGGACTGGTAATAAAATATATTTTACATACATTTTCACCTTTACCTTTAGGATTTTCAATTCAGTTTCAATTTTTTTGTATAGCACTTTTTACAACAATTTGACAATAATAAAAATTGGAAAAGTTATGGTTATAAGTTATCATAACTTTATTAGTAATAACTTTAACTAGTAACTAATAGCTTTTAAAAGGTAAAGTTATTATATATAAACAAAGTGAACATGCAGTTTAATAGCATATAGGTGATGTCGGTGTACATGTTCAATGAAGTATATTTGCTTAATAGGTGTATGTGTTGTTCTTGAAGTCTTCAATGGTTGTCATCATCTATCATATTGTGATTATACACAATAAAGATAAAATCCTGTCTGTGTAGTACGCTTCAATAATGTGCCCCCTAATATTTGAGAAATATGTCAGTAGGCAGTGAAGAGGTGGTCTTTAGTGGATGTTCAAACACATGCAAAAAGTTGGAGAGTCCATACTACGAAGGAAATCTGAGCTAATGCATCTTCAAATACTTTGTAAGAGGTCCAAAGTGGACATGCTCTTAGCGTTCCAGATCCTGTTTACACTTGTATTTAGCATTGTCCACTTGTGATCGACAGAAACAGAACTTAATACCTGGTATAAACAAGACCACGCTGGAGAAACAACTGATGGGAACTCTATCAGCCCTTTAAGTACTATGCTTTGCCATTCAAATTTCAAAATTGTCTTTATTCTCCTGTTTGTTTATTTCACAAGATGTTTTGAGGTGACATAGTTGTTCTATGCATGCTTGGGCTTGTAGAACCCAAGTCAGACAGACCAGGAAAACGATAGCAAGTGTTCCAGCAGGCCAAGACAAAAGACTGGTTGTTTATTTCCCCTTCAGCGTAACAATCTGATGGCTGCAGCAGCTGTTTATAAAGGCACGGAGCAGTTTAGAGTGGGTGATTACGCTACTGTAACTGCACTGTTTACAACAGTCAGCCTCCACCTCCTCCTTGAACTAATCATAGCTCTATTCTACTCTGATACTTCCAAAGAACACAAGACACTGCTTTAAAGACAAAAAACATCCAGGGTTTAGATCACTGGAGGTCCATTAAATGGCAAATTTAAGTTTAATGGGAACACAGATGTTTAAGAAATCTTAGCTCCCTTTTAACAAATTTGCTTCCACTCAAGAATGGCGAGTCATGGAAAAAGAAGATAGCATAGAAGTATTTGGAACTTTAGAAAATACAGCAAACACAATTTTTACCACCAAACCTGCTCAAAGTAATGTAAGGGTCAAAGACTCAAAAATGGGTAAATCATACTGGTTTAGGAGATTGGCAAAATATGAAGATCTAAAATGTGAATTAATAAGTATTTTGGGGGTGCAAACTATTTCACTATTAAACATGCTTTAATTCGTCATGGTTATTTAATCGTAAAGGCTTCAACACCATGTTTTTGCACACACACACACACAAAAAACAGCTGCATCTAAACCAAGTTAGGCCAACTGTGGGCTAGTTTAAAGTTCCAAGCTTGTAAACCAAGGCTAAAGGCTGATTTATACTTGTGTGTCAAGCGTACGCGTATGGCCCAGCGCAGCCTTCGCGCAGTCACATAGCCCTTGCCGTGGCTGATGCCGTGCACCTCTCAAAAAACAGACGCACACTTAACCTAACTATGGCTGAGTCTGTTAACTAAGAGCTGTTTACGTCACATCTTTTGAGCGTGTAAGTTCGTTATTTCCAATGGAGGCATACGGCTTGACGCTGTGACACATTACATGATAGATTCAAAAGACAGAAGAGTCGTTAGATAGAGACAAGATTAATTATATATCACACTTAACAACTATAGTGAGATGCGATCCAGTGGTACATTCTTGATAAACTGTTCGATGTGCACTGATCTCTCGGGTTTCGTGCTCAAAACACCCGCTGACTGCCTGGAGCTCAGATGTGCGCATATGCCAGTGGGTGTGTGTGTGTGTGTGTGTGTGTGGTCATGTGATGTGCGTTTTCAGCTGTATAGTGTGGATGGAAATCTTTTCAGAAATGCTACATGAAACGCCAGTGTGGACGTGGATCATTTTCGTTTTAAAATGCCATTTTAAAACTAGGATGTCTTAGTGTAAATTTAGCCTAAGTGTGTATTTTTCACGAGCAGGTTGCTGCTGTGATGGGGCCAGGGCGGTGGATTGTGATGTCTATCGGCCATCGGCGATGGACGATGGCATCATCCATCAACCCAACCCTACAATATACACATTTCTACTTTAAAAAGAAAAAAAATTGTCAGCAGCCTTTGACTACATTTTAAAAGAGAAATACTTATGTAGCTTAGATTAACATTAGACAAAAAAAATTACTCTTATTTTTATTTATTTATTTGTTCATTGTTCTATAATTTATTTTCAGTGTAAAATTATTTCTTCTGTTTAAATGGCAAAAACTTTTTTTTTTTCACTCATTTTTAAGTCCAAAGAGAAATGGACTATTGTTTGTTTTTATTATAATTTTGTGCTTTTTTATTGTTACTTAACAGCAATAAATAACATGTTAAATATATAAGGAGTTTTCATGTGATTTTCTAAAGTAGTAGTGTTTTGAAAATAACGAATGCATAATAATCGTGATAACCATGAAACCGTGATTATTCCTCAGACTATAGTCATACTACCTATAAGACTATAAGACCAGACTATAGTCAAAAACCTATAATCGTTGCATCCCTATACTTTTTAAATGTCATTAAAGGTTTTTTGTTCTTCATATGTCTGACATTTCAATGTTTTGTACATAAACTACAAACTACATTTCAGTGGATTTCTTCGTTAAGTCATGGTGAAATTGTATGATAGTCTAAGCTTAAACTTTGAATGTTTTGATGTTGGACAGACCCTCCTTGTCTTTTTACGCCATTTTGGAGACACGTAAAACAAAATAGCTTTTTCTAAAGAGTACGAAAGATGGACCCATCCCACTTGGAAGACTTTGGAATTTTCCTTATTATAAAAGTGAAATTGCTTACCAGGGATCTCCTGTGTATTTTTTCCCCCAAGTCTAACTTCGTTTCCTCTCAAGTCCACTTACACACATAAACTTCATAACAGTACTAAAAATATAAAAATCCCTTCTTTACCGGTGTTGTAAAAACATTTAAAGATTGGGATCTGCTCTAGGAGGGAGCATTAAAAGTGGCTGTTAAAATAATACTCTGGCCTTTCACCTCCTGGATTTTCTTGGGATTTTTTTTTGTACACTACGCAGAACTTTGAGCAGTGTGGCTGAAATGAGCTACACCAGAATAAAGGTCTCGCTTGGGGTAATTTAAGAGGCCTCTCCGGTTTAGCGGCAGCTGTGACATGACCAGCAAAAGCACAGAAACCTGAAGTCCCTACTGCAATCACAGCAGCAATAACAGTGAAACAATGAGTGCATAGGTTAATTACATTCACCACAAACTGTTGCCAAGTAAAATCAATCCATTACCCAACTCATTATACAATGATTTAGTTCACCCTAAGGAAAGAAATGACAAGGTTTTGGGAACGCTGAGATGTTAAACATATCTAGAATAACAAACTACCCTCATAATATTAACAACTGTCTTAAGAAGAACTAATGCCAAGATATATAGAAAAACAACGAAAAGAAACCCAAGACCCCCAAGACAGAAAATGACTGATTTAGTTAATTGACCTCATTTTCATATGGTCCAAGATCCTGTAAACATTGATTTTTTTTTTCCTTTAAAATCATGTATATATAGGAAGAAATTTGATTGAGGCAATCAGAGAAACAATAAAGTAAGATTGAGCTTGGTCTTACTTGAATGTTTGGGTTCTGGGAGCCCAGGTCTGCGTTGGCGAGGTCAGGGAAGTTCTTCAGGTCTAAAATGAAGGTTTCCTCTTCTTCCTCTGGAGCAGGTTTGGGGAGGACTCCCTCCGAGTGAATCCGTGACCATCTCCTTTTATGACGGCGAGGCAAAGGCAACTCGCTCCTCAGTTGGTTTTGGCCCTGAATGTCTTGCAATGACTGCTTGACATCCTTGGAGCCACCATGACCTCTAACCTGTGAAAAACACAGAGTGTCCTCATGAAAGGAACATCTGGTGATCTAGCAAGGCTTATTTAGATAAAAGTGCAAGGATTCCCTATATGCATAAAGCCTCTAGAAAAGCCCAAAGATAAATAACTTCTGAGAAATTTCGTCATGCACGTAAAGAAGTTAGAAGATCTGTCTTAGTTCATCACCATATCAAATCTATACAGCTGTGACCTTACGGCCCGAATGAAAAAGATGTCTGGGTTTCAAATAAACCCATCTGGAGTGAAACGTCTAACACATGACAGCATATCAGGTGGATTTTGGAACAGGATTAGTAAAAATCATAGCAATAATTCTTCTACTTTAATGACGCAGGAAAAGCCTGTTTCCCAGACCTCTGGAAGGTCTCTTTTAAGGTTTCGTATATGAAAAGTGCTCTTGGACTTCTTTGATTTCTACGGTGCATATCTGTCAATCGATGCTCCGCTGGGTTACCATTAGCAACATAACAAAACAGACAGCAGAGAAACATCAACAAGGAAGAGGAATTGCACGCTTGCTGTTGCCGCTCATTCTGAGACAGTCATGGCTCACTCTCTTGACAGCTGTTTGACATTACGGGTAATGCCGCATTCAGCGGATGGAGTGGGCCTGCAAATTCCTGGAGGAAGACTCAAGAGTCGGGACGGTGCATGCAGGTAAATGATTACACATTAAGGGATATGCATCTCTTTCATCTGGTTTACTTTAATATGGAGACATGCAGTCTGTGACGGAACAAAAAAGGCTTACTGTTGTCCTCAAACTATGACAGTACTTTAAAGCACTTGGCTGGTTCTTACTAATCATGTCAACCTAAAGTCTCAAACCTCAAGAATCAGACAAATGATGGTGATTTGTGTTTACATGTTAAGAAATTTTAAGTGATTGAATCTAATTTTGTTCCTTAAAGTGTATAATGCATTAGAACTACCTAACACAAAAACAGAGGTCAAAAGGATTTACAACTAAAAGTCAAACTCCCTACTCTCCCAATATATATACACTATTTACAAAACAGGCAACCATATTTAAGGGACAATCCAAAAATCATAGTCAGGGGGCAAAAAGGTCTAACAAGCCAGTGGAACAAAGTATAAAAAAGCAAACACAAAACAAACAGTACTCACAAATCTCTAGTCACAACTTTAACATTCAAGAACTCTACACTATACAACATACAACCGTTTCAACAAACACAAAGCAAGTGACCAAAACAAGATGGCTGCCAAGGAAGTTGTGTCATGGCTTTTAAATTACTGTAGGTCAATCATGCACTAGCAATCAGTTGGAAGTGGCCAATCAGATGTGTTCTAGGCAAAGCAGAGAAACATGAGACAAGACAATCATAGGGTTGTATCACTGAAATTAAAACATTATCATGTTTCTTCAAGCTGCATCGGATTCTGTAATGTCTTCAGGCTAATTATTATTCATGAAGTAAACATGAAAAATAAAAACCTAAATGACCTGATTCGCATTCTCAATAAATGTGAATCGGGAAATCATTGTCAAATCATAAATGATAAAACAGTAGTGAAACAGAATTTTGTTTACCATTATTTACATTGAATAAAAAGACATTCGGTGTAATAGTTTCTAGAGTTCACACTTGGCTATTGCTTGATATAATTGCAGATTTGGCATGTTGTCCCGGGAGAGAACCCTGAGCTCTGAGATACTTGAGCCCAAGGCTCCCGCCTGGTCATGTAGCATGACAGGGGGTTCAAGATCAGGTAGGTCTCAAGAGCTCACCCTTGTAAAGGTGGAAAGGGTGAGATGGGGTGCATGTTTTTTTTTTTCAAAAACGAAGATAAAGAAGGTAGGATGAATGGGCTTATTTATTGGAGGCTAGAATTCATCTGATTGGTCTAGCAATGATATCTGATTGGACTAGCAATGATTATTGATGCGAGGCCAGCCACAATCAATCATATCACGTGCTCCTCTCGAAATTAGTTTATAAAACTTCATTTAATACCAAACACTTGTAAGGCATATTTAACAAGATATCCCAAGAAACATTGGATGATCTACTAATTACCCAGCAGGCACAGTACGTCAACATGACATCAGATTGATGTTGTACCCCAATGTCGTGGGGACGTTACATTTTGTTTGGAAATTAAATTCGGGTTGACGTCAGAACTCAACGTTGTCAATGTCCAACCTAAAATCAACCAAATATCAACATCTAATGATGTTACAGCTTGACGGTGAGTGGATGTTACCACTATATCATCTATCAGACCTTGAATTTTGGTTGCCTTACCTGACGAATAAATGTCAATGTCAGTATTTGATGTCAATATGACGGTATTCGATGTTGGCTCAATGTTGGATTTTGTCGATGTTGTTCCTTTCCAGCCAAAAATCAACCAAATATATCAATGTCATTTGACTTCGTTATTGGACGTCAAAATAACGTTGTCCTTAGACGCTGGTTAGACATTGAATTTTGGTCACCTGATGTCATGAGCTAGATCTAACCTAATGTCTTAGGATGTTGTGTTTGAAATCTTGAGTACTTTGCCATTATCATTCAATCAATTAGCCCAGGTTTTACCAATTTGTCAGCAACAAGATTTCAGTCTTTTAAAATAATTCAGATTTTAATATGTGTTTAGTATCACTTATTAATACAATACTTTTTAATAAGTACTGACCAATATATTCTTCATTTTCTTTTCGGCTTAGTCCCTATTTTAATCAGGGGTCACCACAGCGGAATTAACCGCCAACTTATCCAGCACGTGTTTTACACAGCAGATGCCCTTTCAGCTGCAACCCAGTACTAGGAAAGATCCGGATATTTGTTACATAAAAATATATGTTACACTAAATGGAAAAAGAACATTATTTCACCTATATTTTGACATTTTATTTATACATTGGTATTTTGAAAGATTTTTGTAGATTTAATTTGATGCTGACATCAAGAAAAGATGCCTCTGCTTAAGAAATAAGAAGAAAATGCTTTTGTCCTAATGAATAGAATAAAACATATCACAGCCTGAACTAAAACAGGCTCCTACATTTTGGTTCTATTATTAACTTCTTAAAATTATTTTTTGCAATATTTTCTCCACACCCACACATAATACAAAACCAACTTTTTATATTTCTTTAAAATATACACTGACGAATAGTGCAGAAAAGGCTCAGAGACATTTAAGTGTCAAGACATAAAAAGGGTCAATGTTCATGTTGTCTTTAGCTGCATGCATCCTCTCCAACATGCAATAAGCACCAGATGAAACACAGTTTCGACTTTACATTTTTGGGTCATGCTGCGCTTCAAAGGCTTCTTATGGAGGCCCTGTCTATAAGCCACCAGAGACTTCAAAAGAGCAGCAACACACAAGCATAAATCAGGAAGAGACACATATGTCCTCATCATGCCCACATCATACTGAAAGCCACTACATCAGCCTTACTTTGAAATCGGCATCTCAAACTTTCAGGGAGGGTTGCACCAACAAAGTTTAAGATTTAATCTAGATCAAATCAAGGATTATATAATAATTCTGTTGCTTTAAACTTTGTTTTTTTTTAAAAACAAGCTATATTTTAAGCATTGGTTTGATCCTGGAATTTCACAATAAACCTGGATTAACTAGAATTACAACGTGATTTCGACCAACAAAGGTTGATCATGTTCAATAAACAACAAACAAAGCTTTATTCCTGGTTATGACTAAATCTGTGAAAATTTGTTCAAGGAAGCTTTGTATGATCATATTGTATGTTTTCATCGACTTTTGTGTGTCTGAAGTACCCATTAACACAAAGCAAAAGTTGAGATGTTTGAATCTGGATTAAGTGAAGCTCCGACACATTAAACTAAGATTTAAATTTCAGACATGAATTAACTTTACACTTGTTAAGGTTAAGGATTCTCCAAGTGGATGTACTTATTTGGACTGACATGTTATCTGCCCTTTTGTCCTTAAAAGATTGTCTCAAATTGCTCCATTAGTTGATATAAATAACTTTCCATTGATTATAAAATAATGAGCATCTGATGCACTGCTGATTTCTCATTATGTATGGGTTAATGATCAGAAAGTGATCAATATATTGGCAGCTTATTATTTATTAATTTATTTGCATTCAAATTACTACTACTTGCATGCATGAATCCTTTAAAGTCACTCAAATGTAACAGTAATATTGTATACCTCTATTTTTACATTGAAGCAGAATAAATTGTGTGGTGTTAGGTGGTGCTAATTAAATAAAAAATAAAACCCAAATCAATTGCTTTAAACTACTACTCAGCACTTTAATCTTTGCTGGTGCAACCCACCTAGATCACCTTGGTGGATTTCAACATGTGGCATCTCTGCTCTTCCTCACCATGAGGCTAGGTTTGATGGTCCCAATGTTCCCTTCTGACGCAGCAAAGAAAAGAAGGGGTGTTTGGGTCTGTCTGATCAAAGCCTCTCTCTACTGATCATGCATGGCCTGCCTTGTCTCACTTCACTGCCTGTGTGTCTCCCACACGCAAAACAGATGTCCTCTGCTTCAGACGATAAACTTCACCCTGGCGCTCTGCTCAAGTTCATCATCACATGGGGCGGGGATAAGAAAGAGGAAGCTTTATTTTTTTTTTTTTTCCTTTTACATTCAATATGTTGTAGCCAATATCCACACAGGTTGCGTGAGAAAGGCCTTCGTGTGATTACCGAAAGTCAAGTTGATAATGTTTTCAAATTCATTGATTCCCGACGCAATACAATACAAAGTCCTCTATCGCTTAACGTTACTGTGACCAAAAAAGAAAAAAAAATGTTGTCATTTTGTGCGTCAGCTTACCGTACGTATTTATGATGTTCAAATGATTCATGATTCCTTTTAGTAAGTCTGTCGGGCTTATATGGCTGCGGTTTGAATCAAACTCAGTGAGTCAGTGACAGTGTTGCCAGATTGGGCGGTTTCCTGCCCAATTTGGGCGGTTTTGAATTTATTTTTGCGGGTAAAAAATGAAATAGGCGGGTAGTGAAAATTTGGGCGGTTTTGCAACGGCGTGCCCGCCAGCCCCGGTCTGCCCTCATACACCTGTTTTGATCTCCCAAAGAGATACCACAGCCCCCGTTCTTCGCATACATATGCTTTTACGCTTTTGCTTGAACTGAATAAACAAAAAACTGTTTTTGAGGATGTTTGCTTGATGTTCTTGAGAGTGGTTTGTACAAGACGTATAAATTAAGATTCATACTGACAACAGAGTTATAAAACATATTGAACAATTAGCCTAATGTTAGCATATCATAATCTGGTTCAAGTGAGCACAAAACAAAAAGCGCGAGTGAACGAACCAAAATTTAACACGTTTTCAAACATTAAAGTCTGTACTGCAGTTTTAGTAAAGCATTTGAAGGTGATTATTTTGCTATTTGTCGTGTTTAATGTTAAATAACTACCGTGTCAAGGAATGTGCATTTTAACCAAACAGGGCATTTATATCTACAATTTCTTAAAAAGCTTACAAAAATACAAAACTGTAGTCATGTTTGTGGTAGTTACAGTCATACATAAATGTTTATTTAGAGCTTACCTGCTCCTCTTCAACATCGAACAAATGTATGATTTCAACCATAAGCGTCGGGTAGGCTATATTGAAGAGTCTTCATTTCAACATTAAATCAATGTTTTATCCTCGATGTAATAACCTTCTGACGTACCGACTAAATGATGAATGTTGTTTTAATGTCGAAATTTAAGTAGGCTACATTTAAATAACTGTAGCATTGATTTACACTGACATCATAACCTGAGAAAGAATTATGCTGCATTTAGGCAATTTCCAAATATAGTTTAAAAAATGTGAGTAATCTGTGTATTTTACCCTTTAAAAAATCTAGTTATGAGTGTTGTGATATTAAATGAAGCATCATACATCTCTAAGTACACCCCAAAATATCAGCAAGAAATTCAAATAGACTTCCTACCATATTTGTTCCTAGGATTGTTGCACATGTCCAATTTGCATAAGATGGATAACAAATATTTTGAGTATATCTTGGGTCAGCAACAGGAAATAATGTAATGTAATATTTTCACTTTGCCTACAACTGCATTTCTGGTGTGATCTGAAATGGATACATCTACGATGAGAAAAAGTCAGTATGATTGAGTATTTTTGTGACATCTTGTTCTATTTTTGGTTCATGTAGATGTTTTTCATCTGTTGCATTATAGTTGAACTGCATCAGAGTTCATTAAGTAACGTACAGTAAGTGGACCAAAACCCATTTTTAATGGCTTCTGTCCACTTGTTTAGTTCAAATGGCAGCATTCACCTTTTCCCAAATGAACCTCACTAACAGCAATAGCACCAGAGTTTGTTTTCATAGAATCAAACCTGACAATGTGAATGCAGACAGACTTCGAAGACAGTAAACAGCGAAGCAACACTTGCTAAACGAAGCTGTTGACTAAACGAAGTGTACAGTTGGAGTGCAGTTGGGAACTACTGTCCATTTTTTACAGCTGTGTGGAAACCAATGAGATGAAACCATCAACAAGGATTTCTCTGCCTGCCTGTAGCGAGTGCAATGAAGGATTTCAAGTGTTTCCTTCCTTTGTGCGCCTTCCAGAGATCTTTCATACCTTTCCCTTCAATCATTCGATAATCAAACCTCTGAGAAAAAGTCAAGCCAACATAAGCTCCTCACTCAGCGTCGCCGTTTGTATTAATCTCCTTCTTCACATGGATGAAACTGCTTAAACACCAGCTGAGACGAAAGGCATGGCTATGATTTCACAGGAGTGCTACAGGTTAATGCAGGAAATAAGCGGCTCACAATAACTGACTTGAACAGAAGTCCCTGAAGCCATAATTCCTCCACCAAGAGGGCCAACAGAAACAGCAGAGGTAAAACAGCAATGCTACTCGCGAGCAGAGTGACACGGTAATGATGGAATCCTGCCCAGATCCTGGCAGAGACCATCATTGTCTTCATGCCTGTATGTTGATCTTTCACTGTAGTTTTTTCTTCCAGCATACCACCATGTTACAATCTGATTCTTTTGGCATGCCTCGACAGCATCAGTGTACCATGTGTTATCTCCCCTCACAAACAGTTATTGTGTTTTATAGGACGTGCCATCTGGACGTGCGCTGAGACCTATGAGAATAAACGAATACATCTCTGCCAAAATAAATACCACACATGGGCAGAGGATGCTTTGAGCGGAATATGCTGGAGCCGTAGTGCCACCACAACAAGGGGAAGACATCAGGGGACCAGAGCTGGAGAGGCAACAGTGTCCCAAAGCACATGAAACATTCAGAGTCTGATTTCCCCAACACCCTCGCTAAGCATTACCTCTGACCGCTTAAAAAGAAAGCAAGTGGGACGCATTAGCGACAGAAAACTGAGCGGCTTGATTCAATGAAATGGATGGATTTGATTATTCTCTTCCAAAAAGAAGGAAAATAACGTTTTTCTTCGAGCCAAGGATTAATCACACTGTCAAAAGTCTATTCCTTGTTGGCATGTCATGCATTCAAAGTCATTTCAGCCTCTGGGTGAAAAATTGGTAATGTATTTCTCATTATAGGGTCTAATATAACATAACTGCATTATCTTGTGATTGCAACTTAATTGATCACAATTCATTTTTTGGAGGGGGGATTCGGGAGTTGGGGGGAGGGGGGGATAGGGTGGCATCCCCCTTATGGAAAAAAATGACAAACAGCATCCCATTTGTAAAACCACCTTCCCCCTTACCATCCCCTTTAGATTAACAACAGTGTGTGTAATGTAAAACTTATCATGCAAATTAAATATTACAATTCTCTATTTATAGCAGGGGTGTCCAAATTTTTTGGGCCGAGGGCCAGATGCAAAAAAACTTGTGTCCCGGGCCAAATTTTACATACATCACACAGACATGCATATATATATATATATATATATATATATGTGTCTGTATGTATGTGTGTGTGTATTATGGAATACCTTTTTTACTGTGAGGCGCTACTCACTGCACCACCGTGCTGCCCTGAATGGTCTTTAATTATCTCAAAATTGCCACTTCATATCTAATATCTGTCACATTCATAATCTAATCTGTCACAACTTTCACACATTCAAAATGATATTAAAATAATATAATGTTTATGGATTGTGGCTTAATATTTTTTTCAATACTTCATTTCCAAAAACTGCAACATTCTCAAAACCGTTCGCATAGGATCCGTCCTAAATAGTACTTGAAAATAGAATTAGTATGTCCCAAATTGTAGTATGTTGAAAAGAGTATGTCAAAGGTTCGTGGATGGTTTACTATTTCCGGTAAATATTTTAAGTGTAGAACCGTCCATACTCTAACCGCTGATATTGCCTAAAGTACACTGTGCGTTAGACGTGAATTTGATTAGAACTACAAACGCGAGTAAAAAGTGTAAACAAACTACAAACATGATAGACGCGCAAGACCAACTGTCAAGTAGAGAAGCTTCGGTACAGATGTTTGTATGACTGTAAATTAATATCTAGCCAGCTGGAAAATATTTAAATTGTGTTTTCTGTGTTATTATATTTTATCTGCAACAACAATGCTGAACTTATATAAAGACGTGTTTGGACATTAACGTATATTTTTCCTTCACAAAAAAGTACATACTTTTAGGGCGTAGTGGAAGTATGTGAATTGTTGCAAGTGACTTCATATCTTATAATTCCAGTTTATATTCCTCGTAGAAATAAACAACATTGAGATAATATCAGCTTTATATCTCAAAACTGCAATTATATTTCTTACATTTGTTGTTGTAAAATCACTATTGCAACTTTTGCTACTAAATTTCTAGTAAAAGCAACTGAATTTCATGACTGTGTTTCTATGACGTATACTGTCACATTTACCTTAATTGTTTTTTACACAGGCAGTACTGGGTTTCCATACAAAACACTTCTTTGTGCTGCAGCAAGTGAAACTCAAGGATAGATGAATATACAGTATCCCACACAGATCCACGTCTGGCTTCTCTCAGATGGCTTGTGTCAAACACTGTTCATTAACGTCATGTAAGCCTCAGAAATCACATCCCGCTAGGAGGAATTCCTGTTGACACTCGATAACCAACTGGTACCAAGTGCACCAGTGGTACTACACTTTTGAATACCAACTATATTAACATTAGAAGTTTAAAACAAATGTGAATTGGATGCATATCTGCTCTTTTTACGAGCTTCAGATGTTTATAATCAGATCTCAGTGCTGCACAACATGTTTTGTAGGGCCAAGATCTAAAAAGAAATAATAAAAAGTTGTACTCAGCAATATGAAGGCACGTTATTAAATCTATTTCTACATTCAAGCTGGTGGTATGTGTGTGTTCTGGTGGTTTTTGTGAAATATTATCAGGGTTTTCTTCCAATATAGCCAATATAGCTTTTCGCAGCGTCTTACCAGGGCATTCGCTAACAGATTATGGTTTACAGTTTCAGCTTAACCTCAATTAGAGCACTGGACATTTGAGAGCTTTCCGCACCCGACTCATAAGAAATGGCAACATGAACTTCGAAGTGGGGCTCAAGAATTTGGCGCCATTTGTGGAATTGGTGTCTGCTTGGGTCGAGGAGAGGAACAGCCCTGTGATTATTGGGCTTATCAATTATAGCACCAAGGCCGCTGAACTTATATGCAATTTCCCAGAGCGTGGCGTATCGGGTTCCAGCTGGCTGTTTAGATTAGTAAGTGTCAGCTTTTGTGTAAAGCGAAGACTTCCTGTTGCGCAGGAGAAACAATGGCCCTCCCATGCCTGCATGAACCCCGGTGGCTACTTTAATAAAAACATCTTTCCCAATTGGCTTAAAAGGTGGGGGAGACGTGATGTTTTTGCAGAACGCACAAAGACGGTCTTGTCCCACCCCAGTATCACTGCACAGAGATCTGCTTTCTGTAAGATCTTCGCACTTTGGAGCAAGATGTGGTTTTTAACCCCCTGCTCAGGTTTTACATAGAGAGTGGAGTATTTTTTATATTGATGCATGAGGGGCTTTCGTTTTTATATTTTGGGATCATGGACTTGTGTTCTAAATTCTTTTCAGGAGGGAAATGACTATTAAAAGGCAGCCTGGGGTGGGCTTGCATTTCCTCTCTGCGTTAACACTCCATAAAGTTGATCCGTGAAACAAAAAAATAAAAAAAGTCACTGCATAACCCAGGATTCAATGTGACCTCACTTTTCTGCTGAAGGAGAAATTAATGAATTAAATACCCGAAACAAGCCATGAACATTAGACTGTGGTTTATCATTTAACAGATGGGGTAAATTAACCACTCCGACATTCCAGGCATTAAGCACATTTTAACTATGGAAACTTTATTTCGGTGTGGTTTGACCTCGAAGAAACTTATTCCCGGTTCTTTCAGGATATATTGTGATATTATACGAGATGAAACAAGATTTATACACTACCTGTCTGACACCTGCTGCTCTATATAAGACTCATCTGAATTCATTGAGTTCTGGCACACAGTAGAGAAGACTGAGGCTACTGTAGTTGTCATCACATATATCAATTCACTGTTAGGGGGTATTGGTACATTCATTCATTCGTTCGTATTCCTTCGGTTTAGTCTCTTAGGGCTTGCCACAGTGGAATGAACCGAAAACTTCTCCAGCATATGTTTTACACATTGGTTGCCCTTCCAGCTGCAACCCAGTACTGGGAAAGTTTTAGTACATTTAGGGAATATATTAGAACTTTTTGAAAGTTTGTGCTGATCAAGGTTAACTACATTTCACCTTAGAGTTTATAGTTACAGGAATATATGCCATGTAATATCTAATCTTCCCTATATATAGGCTCTTATGTTGACCAAAGCTAAACAGCAAAAAACAGTAATATTGTAATAAGAGGTGCAAAGTAACAAATTACAAATACTCAAACTACTGTAATTGAGTAGCTTTAAAAATGTGTTTATTTACTTTCCCTTGAGTACATTTTAGTGCAGTATTGATACTTTTACTCCACTACTTTCCTTCAACCTGCAGTCACTACTTTATTTTTTCTTGTCTATGAGGATTAGAAAAAGTCCTGTGCTTCCTGTCCAATAAAATCACACATAGAAGGTAAATTGCATCATAATGAACTACCTCAAAACATGGGCGATTTATAACTGCAGCAAACAGTTTGGAAGCATTAAAAGTGTCCAAGAAGATGTCCAAAATTTTTACACACAATGACTCAGAAACTGTTTAGATGCATGTTACTGATGAGTAGATGACAGATGTTTACTGTATGATGACTGAAATGACCTTAAATGCCCAGCAGGCACAGGAGGTCAACATGACGTTAAATTGAAGCTGTACCTTAACGTCGTGGGGACGTTGCATTTTGTTTGGAAATCAAAATTGGTTTAACCTCAGAACTCGTCAGGCCATCGTCAACGTCCAATGAACAACCTAAAATAAACCAAATACCAATTTCTAATGATGTTACAGCTTGGCGTTGTGTGGACGTTACCACTGTGACATCTATCAGATGTTGGAATTTGGTTGTCATAACTGACGAATAAATGTCAGTATTTGACGTCAATATGAGTTAAGATCTTGGCTCGACTTTGTATTTGAGCACTTTTTTTTAAACACAACCTAAAATCAACGTTATTTGGTGTTGTTAGTGGTGATCAAAATAATGTTACCCTGAGGCGCTGGCTAGACATTGAATTTTGGTCACCTGACGTTTTTTTTTTTGGAGTATACTGTTGTATTTTGCACTGTCTGGAGCCAGCACCTAAGCTTTTCACTCATCACAGCACACATGGTGACAATAAAAGTGATTTGATTTGATTTATTAACTTCTTATGATGTTGTGTGCCTGCTGGGCAAGAACTAAATGCACTACAGAATGTTTCGTTTACACATATCCACAAATTACACGTAAATGCATCTGCTTTTTATAGCATAATACTTAGTACTCTTGAGTACTTTTGAAAGGCCTACTTTTTACTCATACTTTGAGTATGAGTAACCACTAGCTGTGATTTACTGTCTTATTAATTTAACTGCTTTCCATTATATTTTTATATTAACCATTTTCTGTGAATATATTTGATGATTTATTCCTTTGTTTTAAAGCTGTATTTTCAGTATTATTCAATCTCACATGAGTCCTTATAATTCTAATATATTGATTTGCTGCTCTATTGTGCTAAATTATTATTGCTGCTCCGGCTCATTTATTATTAATTATTGTTCTTATTTTGTTGAAAATAATCCCACATATACAAGTCCCTCTTAAATAATGTGAATTAATAATTACATTCTTAAATTAATTGTATTTCATCCATGATTGGGCACAAAATGAGTTCAGGCTTAATTGGCATTATAAGTTATGATATCAGTCATTTATTTAGACAACTAATTAACTCTGCTACTACTGTAAAATGATGTGCTTCAAGAAAGATTTTGAAACATATAGTCACCTGTGATCAATTTAATGTGCCCATGATGCATACAAGTATTTATTTTTAAATTAAATCATTTTAAGGCATTCCAGAAAAAATATTAAGCAGCACAACTTTTTTCCCCAACATTGATAATAATTAGAAATGTTTATAGAACAGCAAATCATTTTTTAAAAATAAAATAGACAGATATTATATTATACCTATATAATAACATGGGAAACTTGTTTTATTACAATGCCATTACCATCTAAAATACTTTTTAAAAGACTTTTAAGTTATTTTAAATTAATTACGTTATGATATCATTCATTGCTTTGTTACAACAGTCTAACTCGGCTGTAGCTGTAAAATGAAGGGTTATGAAAGTCTAATACACTTGAATACACACACACATTATATATATATATATATATATATATATATATATATATATATATATATATATATATATATATATATATATATATATATATATATTTTTTTTTTTTTTTTTTTAATGTGTGTGATGACTGATGTCAAACATACCTCTAGAGATGCACCACTCTTGCTCTTGATGTGATTCGCTCTGCGTCTTTTTGCAGGGAAGCCCTTCACCAACAGTGCACAAAGTGTCAAGAAAGCTGCCCACCGTAAAGTCTGGCTTCGAATCAGCATGACTTTTGTGGAAAAAAATAATAATGAAGTCACTATATACTATGATATTGCAACTGAGCTGCACTTTTGATCAGATGAAATGCGCTCGTCAATCTCAAAGTTCACTTAACCTTAT
>NC_079451.1:34961090-35037826 GCF_903798145.1 Danio aesculapii
AAACAGAAAAAAAAAACTGTGTACAATTCAGCACCTTTAAAGCATCATGAACCAGCAGATTCAGTGTTTACATCCCACATGCTTCGCTGGGAGTAACAAAACGATATATAAAAATACTCATCAGTAGTATGTGCACTGAGAGCTTGCACATCATGCATGTGCATATGAGAGGATACCTGGAGCTGCCGTTGATGATTGAAGATAATAAATGAGAATAATAAATAAACATGTACATTGAAGAGAGATAGACATATAACATTAAGCTCTTTGATGAATGTTGTGTGAGTAACACTTTACAAAAAGGTTGGGTAACACTTCAATTAAGGTCACAATTCATGCTATTAAGTACTGGCATATTACCTACCTATTATTAAGATATTAACTGTTCATATAGTAATAAAGTATGATCCCAAACCAAACCCTAAACCCAAATTCTACCTTACTAACTATTAATAAACAGCTAATCAGCAGTTAATTAAGCTGGTAGTGTTAGTTAATGGTTTGTTAATATCATGAATTGTGACCTAAAGTGTTACATAAGGTTGTATTTGTTAATGTTAGTTAATGCATTTACTGACATGAACTGTTACTGTTATTTCATGTTAATTGACTGTGAATTACATAATTAACAAACATGAATGTGGATTTCAAGAAGGCATTAATAAAAGTTGAACTATGATTAATAAATGCTGTAGAAGTATCATTCATACTTAGTTCATGTTAGTAAATACATTAGCTAACATTAACTAATGAATCCTTATTGTAAAGTGTGACTGGTGTGTGTTTTAAAGTGCCCCGTTGTGCTTCTTCAGACATTTCATGTAGTGTTTATAGTACTTTAACATTTAAATTCATAGTAATAATAATAATAATAATAATAATAATAATAATAATAATAATAATAGCAAAGCTTCAGTTTTATTTCCTGCAGTTTTGTAACAAATTTGCATAATGCCAGTCGGTGGTCTTTGGTGACCCATGAACAGTATTTACTTTGACTTTGTGCATGAACAGAAAATAATAAGATGTTAATTATAAGACTAAAATGTTATATTTAATAATTCATACACTGTAAAAAGAGATTGTAGTAGAAGTGAGTAAACATTTCTTGTAAAGTGATTAGTTGACTTTACTAATTAAAAAAGTTAGTAAACCTGTTGCCTTACAATTATGGTAATGGACTATGTGCATCATTTAAGTCAATTGATGCCAACTTAACATTTTCAAGTTAAAATGAGTTTACTCTTTCTTTCATTTTTTTAAGAACAGTATTTAACTTGTCGATTTTACCCTTTAAAATTTCTTCACGTTTCCCAACACAAATGGATTAAGTTAACTTAACTGTTTTTGCTAATTTAAGAGGATTGAACATAAAACAAATGTTCAATCCACAAAAAAACTCAAGAATTGTGTTGATTCAGCTCATTTTAAAAAAGTAGTTTGAACAACCAGCAAAAATACTTTGTGTAACTTCATTAACATTGATTACAATAGAGTATTTTAGTCATTAAACCTCAACCTTATTTCTTTTTCATTCTTTTATAACTTGTTTTAACACATTTAAATCTGTTATATATATATACACACATATACATACACACACATACATTTTAGATATTTTATACTTGTCTCTTTTATTTGTTTATGTTAAGCAACCCCAAGTATCAAAAAAAAAAAAATTAAAAAAAAATAAATAAATAAATCAATGTCAACATAGCTGTAGAATTCACACAGCTGATTGGTTAACTGTTGTTTTATGTTGGGTGCAATGCGCTTGTTAAGTGTGACACGCGAAGCGGCTACTGGGTCCAATCGCTATTTCAAACTAAATGGGTAACATAAAATGGTAATAATAAACAATTAACGTTTACAAAGCGATTTAATACTTTTGAAAATCTCAATCACAATATATATATATATATATATATATATATATATATATATATATATATATATATATATATATATATATATATATATCCATGCCTAATATCCGATGGCCAGAAAGTGATTAATTTTTTATAAATTGGTCAAATTTAGCTATTTGTGACGCAGCAAGTTCAGAGGCTGTTGTGTACACTAAGATTTTATATATAATTCACTTTAAAGTGTGATATGACTAAATAAACGAATATGTGTGATATGGCCAGAAACAATTCTCAAATCAAATCAAATGAGTAGCGGCTTGGACTCGGAAACAGTATTCCATACGTCACGACTTAACAAGCGGATGGGTACTGAAAACACATCATTGGAGAAAATCTGATCATTTAGGTCTATGATTTTAGCCCTTTAAAACTATAATAAAAAAAATCATTTATGTTTAATAATGAGCTGAAATTCAGGTATGGTTATGATCATTTGGTTATATTCGGACATGTGCTCTAAGCTGTAGACCAAATCACACTGATGTAACCAATTAGAGCAAAGAATGGATTCAGAGAGGTGGAGTTTAGAGAGACTGAATCTTTGAACAAACCATTTCAGACACTGCAAGGAATGAGCTGACAAGAAAAACTTTTTTTTTTTTTTTGACTATCCATAAAAATCTATTGCAGGAGACTCCAAATTTCAACTTGGAACCTTTAAAGTGGCAAAATAGGGGCACTTTAAAAACAAAAATATGCTGCTTGATGGAGAGTGATCCTAAAGGTATAGTTCACCTAAAAATGAGTTTGAACGATGCAACTTGGTAATCAATGACTTCTAGTATTCCTATTGTGCATGTCAATGGCTATAGGTTTCAATATTCTTCACAATGTCTTCTTTTGTGTTCAACAGAATAAAAGAAACTGGTTTGAAACCACGTGAAGGGGAGTAAATAGTGAGACTTTTAATTTTAGGGGCAAGACAACAGATATTTTATGTTGCTTTAACATATTTTAATACGGTAATCAGGTTTCAAATAAATTAATATTACAATGTATATCTTAATATTTGTAGTCAGTTTGATGTAATTTGAGATGACTAGAAAAGTTGATTTGATTCAACAAAAAATTGTAAAGGCAGCAAGAATCTAATTACAGTATGAACTATCCCTTTAATAGTCATCCATGGCGTTGCAAATACAAGCTTCCAAGTCATCATATTAAAGTGTTGCATATTGATCAAAAATGAAACCAGTTTAAGACTTTGGCTTTCCCGCAGCACATCTTGCCCTCCGACTTGCATACAATCACCATTCAAGCCTCCTCAGAGGTGAAAATTTGATAAATATGCATGTTTCTACCTAGACTTCCCTCAGACATAACCAACTGCGATTTGTATCTCGGCGAAAAAATAAATACCGTCGTAACATAAGAAAAACCATGGGCAGATTGAATCAAGACATTAGAGTTGGCCGCAAGTCAAAATCTGTGGAAACAACAACAACCAGAGAGCCAAGTTGTAGAGCTTTGATTTAGGTAACGCTGTGAACATACTGACAACGCAATAAGAAGAACCTGTAATTCCTTTCATAGGTCAGGATCCTCAAGATTAGGGGTTCACCGACAGTCTGTTCTCACTTACTGAAAAGGGAAAGAACTTTTTTTGAGGGCTGTTTTGAGGGCTGCAGTGACATATGGCTTTAGCAAGTACACAAGCAGCGAAGACTCCTGTGGCTGGCAGAGAAAAAAATTAAATAAAATCAACGTATTTATTTCTCTAAACGAATGCCACAACGAGTTAAAAACAGACCCCAAACCTCACGTCATAACGAACCCGAGGTGACAAATGCTCTTGAGGAAACTGGGAATGACGAAACAAAACACTCCTTAAAAGCATCAGTGTTTTGTTGTTTTTCAGAGCTTTGCGTGTTAAAATAATGATGATATACCTAAGTTTTTAAAAAAAGGTTATGTTTATTAAGTGGTTCGCCGCCTCCTTTAGGGAAGCAGAAGATGAGCAGTGCACATTTGGTTCAGATTGGAAGTCTGTCACTCTTCGTTTTCTTCATATGTGGTTTCGTCAAAGGGTCGATCCAGCGAGGGAAGGATTTTGTGCCGCGAATACTTCAACTGCAGCAGATCTCCTACTTCACTGATCACATCCAGCGCCTGAAAACAATCAACATGCTCCATTACTTTTATGGTTACACATGCAAGTCATAACATGCTAATGCTGAGAAATGGCTGCCACCTACTAGGATGCGGAAATACTTTTTTGGTTCAAATTAGCATTTAACATCATATATTGTCAATTATTAAATAAGCTTAATTAAATATTGTCTATACATTTTTAATGATTAATGAACCTGGAATGATTTGAAAGACCTTTTCAAAGAATTCTAAGTTAATTCTTTGTCTTGTGGCATAAATATGACAGAATGTAAGACATTAGAGATGCTCCTGCAGCAAAAACAGCATTAGTGTTGTATGCAAAATTAACTGATTCAAAAGTTTGATTCAATGATTCATTTGCATCCTTTAAGTGTTCAGGTTTCTGCTGGACAAAAATGAACACAAATACATTCATTTTAGAACATATAAATAAATAAAGAGATTGAATTTTCATATTTACATGTTATTTGTACACTCAATGGCCACTTTATTAGGTACACCTTACTTGTACTGGGTTGGACCCGCTTTTGCCTTCAGAACTGCCTTCGTGGCATAGATTCAACAAAGTACTGGAAAATTCCTCAGAGATTTTGGTCCAAATTGACATGATAGCATCACGCAGTTGCTACAGATTTGTCTGCTGCACATCCATGATGCTAATCTCCCGTTCCATCACATCTCAAAGGTGCTCTATTGGATGGAAATCTGGTGACTGTGGAGGCCATTTGAGCACAGTGAACTCGTTGTTATGCTCAAAAAACCAGTCTGAGATGATTCACAGTTTATGACAGAGCGCGTTATCCTGCTAGAAGTAGCCATCAGAAGATGGGTACGCTGTGGTCATAAAGGGATGGACATGGTCAGCAACAAAATTCAGGTAGGCTGTGGCGTTGACACAATGCTTAATTGGTACTAATGGGCCCAAAGTGTGCCAAGAAAATATCCCCCACACCATTACACCACCACCACCAGCCTGAACCGTTGATACAAGGCAGGATGGATCCATGCTTTCATGTTGTTGATGCCAAATTCTAACCCTACCATCTAAATGTCGCAACAGAAATTGAGACTCATCAGACCAGGCAACGTTTTCCCAATCTTTTATTGTCCAATTTTGATGAGCCTGTGTGAATTGTAGCCTCAGTTTCCTGTTCTTAGCTGACAGGCGTGGCACCCGGTGTGGTCTTCTGCTGCCTTACCCCATCTGCCTCAATGTTTGACGTTTTGTGCATTTAGAGATGCTCTTCTGCATACCTCAATTGTAATGAGTGGTTATTTGAGTTACTGGTTCCTTTCTATCAGCTCAGACTAGTCTGGCATCAACAAGGCATTTACACCTACAGAACTGCCGCTCACTGGATATTTTCTCTTTTTCAGATTATTCTCTGTAAACTATTGAGATGGTTGTGCATGAAAATCCCAGTAGATCAGCAGTTTCTAAAATACTTAGACCAGCCTGTCTGGCACCAACAACCATGCCACGCTCAATCACCTCTGTCACTTAAATCATTTTTCTTCCCCATTCTGATGCTCGGTTTGAACTGCAGCAGATCGTCTTGACCATGTCTACATGACTAAATGCATCGAGTTGCTGCCATGTGATTGGCTGATTAGAAATTTGCGTTAACAAGCAGTTGGACATGAGTGTCTAATAAAGTGGCTGGTGAGTGTTTATTTTATCAAAACCATGGTTTTTATTCTTTATTATTTTTAATGGAACTTGCATCAAGCATTTTAAATACAATAATAAAAAATATTACATATAATAAAAAAATTTACATTTATTCATTTAGCAAATGCTTTTATCCAAAGTGACTTACAAATGAGGATAAAAGAAGCACTAAAAGTAAAATAATAATACATTTAAAAATGACCAGCTCTAAAACCTTCAAACATTACATAATCATTTAGCAAATGGCAGAAATGCAAGATAACCCTTCAGAAGGACAGTAATGAAACGCATGCTAAATATCACCACAATGCAAAAAGATTGTATTCGGGCATGCAAGTCTTACTCATTCAGCAATGGAAGAAATGCAAGAAAACATGTCAGAAGGACACTGAAAAAATGTGTTGACGTGATAACTGGTCACATCAAAGTGCGCAGTGTTTTCTTAAGCGCGGGGAGGGGGCCGACGGCCGGTGTGCTTTTCACCATAGTTAAATCAAAGTGTCCTTGAGGAGGCAGATTAAGATGCTCTTTGATCTCCTGCCAGTTTAGACCCCTGTGGCAGTGGTGCTTATGTAAAGCCCTCAACGGCTGCATTAATTTATAGCGCTGAGACAGACCGAGGAGGAGCCAGGAGTTCTGTAGACGCAGATTACTTTCAAACATAGAGGGTGTATCCAGCTTGATATACTACATTTCAGAAGATTGATGTATAGGAGTTTGAACTTGACAGGCAAAGACGATAAGTCTAAATCCTGTTGAAAGTCATCTTTTTTGAAATGCAGTACTTTAACATCAGTATGTCATCAAAGCTTTATTTATTTTTTTACTTTAAAGGGGACCTATTATGATCCTTTTCATAAGTTGTCAAAAATCTCTGGGGTGTCTGTGTAGCTCCAGCTCAAAAACCCCCATAGATCATTTATTATAGCTTGTCAAATTTCCCCTATTTAGGTGTGAGCAAAAACACACAGTTCTTATATGTGTCCCTTTAAATGCAAATAAGCTGCTGCTTTTCAGACGATGGACAGAGCCTTTACAAACTATTCTCACTTTCCAGAAACAACAAAACAAGCTAATATTACTGACAGAAATTGCTGAAGAGAAAGAGCTTGCAACTTTTAGACTGAACTAGGACCATTCTGAACACATTTATGTAGCTTTTGTGGAGTACGCTTAACAACTAGCATGTTACTTCTCTTCTCTCATGTTCTGCCTTTGCTAATGAACTTTACACTATTAGTACAATTTTCATATCTTCACAAAAAATGTCTGTCACAAGACTGTAAAGCATATAATAAATGTGCTTTTATGAATTAGGCTTCAAAAGGACACACCTCAGTGGTGTGGATGTCACGAGCTTGATGCTGCGTTCACACCAGACATTAATGAAGCGTCAAGCGTTAGTGATTTACATGTTAAGTCAGTGCAAAGATGCAAATAGACATCCTGTTGTGTGATTTGCGTGAATGAGGCGGCGCAAATGATTCGATTCGTGTGAATGAATCTTAATGCGTGGATCGCTCGAGTTGGAAAATTGGAACTTCAGCAGACATTTGCAATTTGATAACCAATCAGGAGCTTGCTCTTGTAGGAGCGTGATTATGATGTAGTGCCTGTAGTTGGCGTCTCAAGGTGAAATCCTCTTGCCGACACCGGACAACAGTTCATCAGACTGGGCTGGGCTCATTCTGAGGCACTGCTGAAAGCACATCATCCAGGTATAGTTTCTGGAGGAGTTGATGAACTCACAGAGCTGGGAGCATCTCTGAAATAATCTGAAGGACTCAGAAATGGTGCCGAACAAATATACCCTGTTTTTTAACATTCCTAAAGCACATAAACACAGATATTCTCTCAATAAAATCCATGTTAGCCATTTAGCAATGAAGCTAGAGTCACTGGGAAGACAGAAAACCCGCCCATGACGCGAATCCGCATATATTTCAAAGTGAATTTGCCGTGTGAATGAAGCGAATTAGATGTGCGAATGAAGCAAATAAACTCAACATGTTCATGCGTCTATTTACACGCAAATAGCACAATTTATTTGCGCATGCCGCATCTGGTGTGAACACCCAACAACAGAACATTGTTCAAAAATATTTTGGCCACAGAATGTGTAAATCTCAATCTGCTACAGTGAGAAATGGCGGCACTGTGGGTGGAAACGTAATGGACAGTAGCTATGTTTCCATTTAAAGATGTGATTTAAAAGTATGCGTAAAACTGGAATATCGCATAAAACACTCACAAATAAAGCCCCGTTTCCACCCAATCAATCAATCAATCAATCAATCAATCAATCATAAGAGAACAAAACTCTCCCTTCCTGATAAACTGGCACCAAATATCAAAAAGACAAAAGAAATTTGCTGTGGTAGGAGAAGCCACTGTGAGCCTTTTTTCATATGATACATTACTTGTGCTTTTGGAGGTGCGAGACCACTCTTTGAGAGCAACAGCCGCTCAAGAAAGTTATAATAATACCAAATCACTTTGATGATGAACTTTGCTTAAGGGATTTTAGAATGACCAAGGAATTTCAGAATGTCCATTAATGTCGTCCCACAGCATTCATTTATGTTATCATGATCCGTTAAATCAAAAATCACATGACTTAAATATGCATGCAAGGAATTTTCAATGCACATCTTGTCATTTCCTTTAAGCATTTTTATGCAATGTTTCTTAATGAACATAAAATACGTGGATGGAAACATAGCTAGTATTGGTACTATATAATAAGATCCCCTTTCTATTTCACTAGGGGAGCCAAGTGGCCCGTTCTGCCACATGCTTTGAAACATTTTTTCATGTTTTCTTGGTTGGTACTGTAGATGCACCGGCGATCTGATTATAGCACAAAAAGTCAGATTTTTAAGATATGTCACCTTTAAGTCAACATATTTCATTGTAAACACTGACATACAGTGGAAGTCAGAATTATTAGCCCTCCTGAATAATTGGGCTCCTGTTTTCCTCTAACTTCTTAACATATTTCTAAACCTAATAGTTTTAATAACTCATTTCTAATAACTGATATTTGTTCATCTTTGCCATGATGACAGTACATTATATTTTACTAGATATTTTTCTAGATACTAGTATTCAACTAAAGTACAATTTAAAGGGTTAATTAGATTAACTAAATGAGTTAAGGTAATTATGCAAATCATTGTATAATGATGGTTTGTTCTGTAGACCAGAGTTTCCCAACCCTGTTCCTGAAGGCACACCAACAGTACACATTTTCATTCTCTCCCTTATCAAACACACCTGAAACAACTCATCAGAACATTGGAAGAGACTCCAAAACCTCAAGTTAATGGGTCAGATGAGGGAGACATCCAAAACATGAACTGTTGGTGTGCTTCCAGGAACAGGGTTGGGAAACACTGCTGTAGACTATCAAAAAATATATTGCTTAAAGGGGCTAATATTTTATATACCTTAAAATGGTTTAAAAAAATTAAAAACTGCTTTTATTTTAGCCAGTGTAAGACAAATAAGACTTTCTCCAGAAGAAAACATATTATCAGACATACTGTTAAAATTCCTTGCTATGTTAAACATTATTTGGGAAATATTTAAAAAAGAAAAAAATAATAATTCTAGTAATTTTGACTTCAACTGCATATGGCGTGAGAGACAAAGTCCGGTAAAGCAGGTACAACACTACTCTGAAGTCATTTAAATGATTGGATGTATTTGCTGTGGTGAGAAAACGAGCAGTTACCCGGTCCAGCATTTCCTTTGAATGGGCCGCGGAGATACAGAAACGGGCTCTGGACTCGATGATCGGCGTGGCTGGAAAACCCACCACCACTACACCAATGTTTCTCTTCAACATCTCCCGACCAAATGCCCTGGAAACACACACAGCCCCATCAATTCTCAACAGCTCTTTCCAAACTAAGCTTTCCCCTGTGCGCTTGTTTTTGTTCTATTATGAGGCACTATTATGAATCGATTAGGAGAGTGATCCATATGCATCTGGATTTATTTTAGCATTTATAAACCTGAAATGTTGTTAAGCTAGAAATTTATCTTAAGGAATATTACTACTGAAGGGACAATTCATGCACAAAGAAAAAATCTGTTTTTAGTTGCTTATAAGCACTGTTTTAGAACAGTATGCTGTTACATTTGCTCTCCTTGCTGTATGACCTTAAATAAGGGGTGTCTAAACTCAGTCCTGGAGGGCCAGCGTCCTGCATATTTTAGTTCCAACCCCAATTAAATACACCTAAACCAGCAAATCAAGTTCTTTCTAGACATACTAGAAACTTTTAGGCAGGCTTGTTGAAGAAAGTCGGAGCTAAACTATGCAGGACACCGGCCCTCCCGGACCGAGCTTGGACACCCCTGCCTTAAGTGTTATTGTACTCTTTGCAATTTTTATTTTGACTTATGCTTTTAGATTATATTATCTGTGTCATTTTATTTATTGTCATTTCTTTAAAAAAAAAAATCTACTTTTTGTATTAATATTGTCTGTCTCGCACCTAGGGTGTAAAAGTAACGCAATTTCGATTCTGTATGTCCTGTACATGTGGTTGAATTGATAATAAAGCTGACTTTGACATTTTTAAAAATTAAACTATATTAGATAAGTCAGATGAAACAACATAAACTTTTAACTGGGCAAACAACTAAATAATACAAATAAGATAAATAACATTGGAAATTAAAATAATAATTCATAAATAAAAATGTGACATTTAAATTACAGAATTAGTAAATTACTAAAACTAGAATAGAAATGTATTAAAAATAAAATAGAAATAGTAAACAGCAATATGTAAAAATAAAAAAGGCACACAAAAATAAAACTGGTATAAAATTAAGATGCGCATTTATATAATATATAAAATAATGTTAAGAAATATTTTATATTAAATTAAAAGCTTAATACAAAAAGTAAATAAATATACATATGACAAAACCACAATAGTAAGATTTTGTAAAATATACTTGAATAAATAAATAAAATAAATTTTTAAAAAATCATCAATTTAAATTCATAAATAAAGAGACATTTAAATTACAGAATTACTAAATTCCTAAAACTAGAAAATGTTTTATTTCAAACTAAAAAAGCAATAGCATTAAAAGGCACACAAATAAAAATAAAACTGAAATAAAAAGAAAATGCACACGTAGATTAAAATAATCGTAATATTAATTCATATTTTATATTAAATTAAATGCTAAAAACGAAAGTAAATAAATATACATGCATACATGTCGGTTGGGTCGATGGACGATGGCATTGTCTATCACAGATGGCAGATAGACATCACGATGCTGAGCCGGCATCCTCCCAGAGTGCAGTGTCCACGTCGGACAGTTTATTAAGGATGTGCCGCTGGATCGCGTCTCACTATAGTTGTTAAAGGTGATGTTTAATTAATCTCGTCTCTATCTAACGACTCTTCTGTCTTTTGAATCCATCAGGTAACGTGTCACAGTGTCAGTACACCGCTTCAATCTTTCGCTTTCACGCTTGTACTTAGTAATTTTAGCGAAAACCTCAGATACGGTTGGTTCCTGTTGGTTGTGCACCTTTTTTTTTTTTACCAAAGTTTGTTAACGCCATTATTAATCACGACACAGATCACTATTCATGCCAGAGTCCCGTGAAAAAAAAGTGATTGAGAGGTGGTAATTTGTGTGTAACTTATCTTTATTTATTTATGATTTGGTTATGGGTAAAACAAAGACCATGCGGGTCAGGTAGTTGAAACAGTAGGCTACAAATAATTAATTTGTGATGAATTAATTATTCATAATTAATTCACCACCGCCTACGATGATGATGCCATCATTCATCGTGATGTTTCACAATAGACATCGTACGATGCCAAATTGGTCGACATCGCCCAACCCTAATGCATACATGCATACATACATAGATAGATAGATGTAAGCTTTTGTAAAATATATTTTAATACATTCCATAAATAAATTAATTAAATAAGTACTAGAACAGTAGTAATTAAATTTAAAATTATTGACTATTGAGTGAAGAAATATACACGATGCATTTGTTTGCAACTCAGAGCTGCATACTCAGTGGCATGAATACAGTATACATATTACATTTTGGCTCACACTTCACAGAAAGCCATCAAGAGGCTTTAAAACACTTGGAATACAGTGTGCAAGTCGTTTATACAACATTTATTATGATTTTATGGCCTTTTTACAGCTCGAGTGTGAAGACTATGTGTATAAACTATTCTTTCTGTTTAATCTCTCGGTGTATAAAGACTTACCCGATTTTGGCAGGCATGTAGAGCATCATGGGTACCACAGGTGAGTCATTGTTGCCATAGATGATGAATCCCATCTCCCGCAGTCTCCTACGGAAATAGACTGTGTTTTCAGCCAACCGCTGGATACGTGAACGACCTGCAACCAAGAAACACACATACACAAAACATAAAGCAGAAGTTTTCAGGAAAAAAAAAAAGAAAGAGAGATTTTGTCATCTGGCACTCCACATCTTTTTCCACAGCCTTTCATGCGATCAGACAATTAAAATCCACCAAGCCACAAGACTCATTACTTCAGATACTAGGAAAGTCGACCACCTGAGCTATAAACTTTATACTTAAACCTCTGCGATCGGTAGATCTGAAACTGTTCAAGGAGAAATATTTAATACCTGCTGTTTTTATACTACATTTCAACTTTCCCCTATGATATCACCAAGGCACAAACTCTTTGCACACACACATACACAGAAACATGTTTGCCTTCAATACTCCAACATGCTTTTAATCACACTTGAGATCCATCAAACCTTAAAATCCTAACCCTACACTGTTAAAATATTTGTAAATTAGAAGTATTTAACTGTAATATGAACTGTATTTTACTTTAGGACATTTATACAGTATGTTATGTATTTTAAAGTTGTAGTGTAAAAATTATTTAATATTTTACAGTTAATATATACAATACTGTAAATGCATATACAGCCAGATTAATGGTGCTGTAAATGTAAATACAGTATTTTTGCCGTATTTGATTTACTGTAATTTACTGGTGAACTACTGCTAATTTACTGGTGAAGTTACTGTAGATTCTACAATTGTTAACTGTGTAATTTTGTACTTTACCCATAATTTGGTCATGTCTGTGTGTAGACTTAGACCTTTTCTGCATGCCAACAAGCACAGCATCCAATAACATGTCTGTATTTGACACTATATTTGCATATATGACACACTGGTATATTGGTATACAAGAGTAAAAACATCAAATGTCAAGTTATATTGTGAATCTAGGGAATGTATTAAAAGTGATCTGGCCAAAAAAAGGTCTTTTAATGAAAAAAAAAAAAAAAAAAAAAATACACAGAAGAAAAAATGGCTGTATTTGAGAGTATATTTGCAACTAACACATGCTGGGACATACATGCAACATAAACATTAGATGTCAAGCATAATCATCAAGTAATGTATGGAAGGTGATTAGGGACAGTATGTTACTGTATTTACAAGTTGTATTGTAAATTTTCTTTCTATATTTTACAGTAAAGATACACAATACTGTAAATGCATATACAGCCAGATTAATGGTGCTGTAAATGTAAATACAGTATTTTTGTCGTATTTGATTTACAGTAATTTACTGGTGAACTGCTGCCAGTAAGTTACTGTAGATTCTACAATTGTTAACTGTGTAATTTTGTACTATACGCATAATTCGGTCATGTCTGTGTGTAGACTTCGTCCCTTTCTGCATGCAAACAAGCACAGCATCCAATAACATGTCTGTATTTGACACTATATTTGCATATATGACACACTGGTATATTGGTATACAAGAGTAAAAACATCAAATGTCAAGTGTGATTGTGAATCTAGGAAATATTAAAAGTGATCTGGCCAAAAAAAGGTCTTTTAATGAAACAAAACAACACGGAAGAAAAAATGGCTGTATTTGAGAGTATATTTGCAACTGACACATGCTGGGACATACATGCAATATAAACATCAGATGTCAAGCATAATCATCAAGTAATGTATAGAAGGTGATTAGGGACAGTATGTTACTGTATTTACAAGTTGTATTGTAAATTTTCTTTCTATATTTTACAGTAAAGATACACAATACTGTAAATGCATATACAGCCAGATTAATGGTGCTGTAAATGTAAATACAGTATTTTTGCCGTATTTTATTTACAGTAATTCACTGGTGAACTGCTGCCAGTAAGTTACTGTAGATTCTACAAGAAATTGTTAAGTGTAAATTTGTACTATACACATAATTTAGTCATGTCAGTGTGTAGACTTTGACCATTTCTGCATGCCAACAAGCACAACGTCCAATAACATGTCTTTATTTGACACTATATTTGCATATATGACACACTTGTATATTGATATGCAAGTGTAAAAACAAATGTCAAGTGTAATTGTGAATCAAGGGAATGTATTAAAGGTGATCTGCCCAAAAAAAATGTATTTGGTCAACACGCCAAGAAAAAGAGGTGTTTGAGACTATATTTGCATCTGTCACACACTGGGATATAGATGTAATACAAACAGATGTCAAGCATAATCATGAAGTAATGTATGGAAGGTGATCGGGGCCAAAAGACTTTAAAACCAAAATGTGTCAAATTTGATCCTGTCCACCAACAGACACAGCAGGCAATTCAAGTGCTGTATTTGAGACTATATTTGGATTTCACATAATGATATCTTGGAAAAATATACATATACAAACATCAAGATGAATCAGAAGCGTCACGGTAGCTCAGTGGTTAGCACTGTCACCTCACAGCAAGAAGGTTGCTTGTTCGAGCCCTGGCTGGGCCAGATGGGCCAGGTGTGGAGCTTGCATGTTCTCTCATGTTCACGTGGGTTTCTCCAGGTGCTCCGGTTTCCCCCACAGTCCATAGACATTCGCTATAGTTGAATTGAATAAACTAAATTCGCCGTAGTGTATGTGTGAATGAGAGTGTATGGACGTTTCCTAGTACTGGGTTGCGGCTTGAAGGGCATCCGCAGTATAAAACATATGCTGGAATAGTTGGTGGTTCGTTCCGCTGTGGTGACCTCTGATAAATCAGAGACTAAGCCAAAGGAAAATGAATGAATGAATGAATGAATGAATGAATGAATGAATGAATGAATGAATGAATGACGAATCAGGAAACTAGGCAATTGCTGAAAAAAGTAATTATAATGAAATGATATTTTATGATGTGCAACACCAGGAAATTATACTGATATATTTGAGACTATATTTGCATGTGATGCAATGGTCAGATGGAAAATATGCATACAAACATGCGACGACAAGTTTAATCGTGAAGCTAGGGTATTTATGAAAGGTGATTGTGTCGAGGAGTCTTTAACCCATAGGGATAGTTCACCCCAAAATGAAAATGGCCAGTATCATTTACTCTACCTCACAAGGTTAAGCCTTTATGAATTTCATTCTTCTGTTAAACACAAAAGAAGATATTAAGAACGCTGGTTGATGGGACCCACCAACCTCCATAGTAGGCAAAAAATTCCTATGCAAGTTATTGAGTCCCAATTGGCATTCAACAGGGGAGAGTAACTCAAATAGGTATTAAACAAGGTAAGGTGCAGTTCACATATTGCGTCTAAAAGTGTATGGATAGTGCGAGGTGCATCGATTCCATCACCATTTTCAATGCCCTTTGTACTCGCACTCCCATGTAGACTGACATTGCTAGGTGACCATCAACCATTTTCTCAGAGGATGACAAACAGACAAAACATGGCTGCAGCACTTACACATGTTTTATTTATAGAAAGAATTAAAAAGCACTGCAGAGTTTGGGTGTTTGTCTGAGGTAATTAGTCTACTGAAATGTGTTTTTTTCTTACAAATATGAAGCTGATCGGTCAGTTCTTATCATGTGTCTCCCATTGCGTTTGTGGGATTCTATATATATAAAAAAAAAAAAAAGTTGATTTTTTTT
The DNA here is from genome assembly GCF_903798145.1 of Danio aesculapii. Taxonomy (NCBI): domain Eukaryota; kingdom Metazoa; phylum Chordata; class Actinopteri; order Cypriniformes; family Danionidae; genus Danio; species Danio aesculapii. Next base: position 34,976,779 of record NC_079451.1, read on the forward strand.
AACTAGATGTGCCTCCATTGGAACTAAACTTGCGCACACAAAAGATGTGATATGTAAATGGACCCTAAATGTTGATAAGAATTAAAAAAATAATACATTTTGTTGGGGGGGAATGAAATTATCCCTTTGAATGAAATTGGTCAAAGTTGGTATACTATATATATATACACACACACAAGTATTCAGTTCGTTACAAACAATTAAATAACACAGAAGTACTGGGACAACAGTTTATAGTTCAGATATAAATCACTGATGTTTACGGTGAAGATTAAAATCACAGTTTAACGGAACTTGACGCAGGTGAATGTTGTAGAAATTACATTGTGTAACCAATGGGTAGTGACAAACAACCATCAAAATTAAGTCACTGAACAGGTTTTTAGAAATGATCCACCTATAATGAAACGAATTTATGTGTGGATTGTTGAATCATTCATTGAAAATAAATATAATATGTTGTACAAGATGTTAGATTTTTGTATTTAGCATTATCAGCAACAGTAGCGAAGATCATTTTTCCTATTGAATATTTTCCTTTTTTAGCTGGTTCTTTCTTGATTTTTATTAAATTAACTGGTTCTAAGTTTTGTTTGAAGTAACATTTTTGTATAAATGGAAAGCAATTGATATTTTGTCTTCTCATTTTTTTCCGAAAAATGGTTTGATCCGCGACTCTCAAACCATAGTGTGATCCGAACCATGAGATTTGTGATCCGTTACACCATTAACTGGTTCCCATGGAAAATAAAGCATATTACATGATGCATCAGCCCCAATGATTCATGTCTATATCATTTTTATAATTTTATCCTAAAACCTAAAATCAGAAAAAGTTGAGACCTTATGGAAAACGCAAATAAAGTAATGATTTCTAAATTTACTTTGACTTTCATTTGCAGAAATTTTCATTCCAGAAAATAGAACAAACATTTAATGTGTTTCTTGTGATTATTATAGTTTGACTGGTCTACAACACAGAATGTGTGGTGGTTTTTTTCCAATATGTGGTTGTCCATCATCTCATGTGACTGCTGCCATGTTATTCTGCACTGCAGTGGAGAAATTAGAGCTGCTGAATTTACAACATGTTAATTCATTTACTTGTGTATAACAAGTATATAAAGCACATCCTCAGATTAGGTTTAAAAATAATTATGGTTATCTCCATATACATCCGTGTTTGTTTTAGAAACTACAAATGTTATTCTTTGCTATGCTCAAGTGTATTTAAAAATCTTAGTAAAAAAATGGTATTTGCTTTAAAACAATGCTAAATTGTAATGTACGACAAGCACAGCACTTACTCTGTGTCTTTCTCTGGGTCAGCACAAGCCATTGCTGGAAAGCAGATGTGAATTTAGCATCTGATTACACAAGGCAATGAACCTACATGTGATTCCTTGGTGCATAGAAAGAATACAGCAACTACAATATTTCTACAAACAACCACCCAATATTGTTACAATAATCCTCCACAAAATTAGTTTAGGAAATTTAGTTTTTTCAACAGCTCTTAGTGGAAGTGGGATGCAAGTTCCCTGAGGGGGGATTGCTTAGCGATCCACGTCAATGGATTTCTTAAAACACTCAGTCCAGCGAGGTGATCTGAAAGCCTCTAGTTCTACATTTCTAAAAGCCTTGGTTCTGCTTCGTCAAACATTCCACACATGCTAAAAGCTTGAACGGAGGAATTTCCTGCTCTGTGACAATGTCTCACCCCGGTGTCATCCAGACAACAAAAATCTAATAACTGTCATTCCTGCGGTGCCTGTATAGCGACGCAAGTACAATCTCCTGAAAAGTTGCTGTGCTGTTATGACTTCACATTCTGTCTGGCCTTATAAAACTCTGCATTTTAGTGGTTTTGCAGAACAAGGGTCGTAAAAGAAACCAGGGCGAACACTTCTGGGCAGTTGAGGTTCTATCAGATGAGCGCTTGCTTGTGAAAGAAGACTTGACTAGCTGTGAAACTGGACTCCTTCCTCAATCCCCCAATGTAAATTGGCCACTGACAGATAAAGCAGGTTCCACGAGTCATGACCGGGTCAGTCGCTCTGTAGTGAGGAAATTAAGCCTGGCCAATGTGTAATGTTAAACACGCTGGAAGCCCAATTAGGTTTTTGCAGATTCCTACAATCAATGCCCCCTTCAACATGAAGTGCTATAAGGATCCAAGCTTTCAATCAGAGTTGGTTTACACAAAATGAAAATTGTTTCATTATTTATAATCATATCAATCCAAACCACTGAGTATTATTCAGTGGGTCAACAAAGCTTACAGACAAAAATATTTCAGTTTTTGTCAAAACAGTAAGTGGCAGTGGGGTTAAATGCACTACTTGACCAAACTGACCTTTATTGTGCAGACAAGAAAACCCAAAGTCATATTTTAAAACATTTCATATATCACATCAATATTTCTGTAGGTCAGATAAATCATACTGGTGTGAAAGTCAATTTTAGACTTGCATTATCAAAATATTAGATTATATCCAACTCAAACACATAAAAGAAAAAAACTTGCCATCCAATTTAAACAGCTTTGTTCCAAAAGCTTGAGCTCAGTACATTTATTGTAAGAAATTAATTATTTTCTATTTCAAACAAACGCTAAAATTAAATGATTTGAAAATAAATAAAATTATTCCAAAATGTACAACAGAAATGATGTTGTCAAGGTGAATGCGTACCTTGGCTCTAGGGGTCAAACAACAAATAATAAGGTCAAGAATCTTGGTGTGATTCTGGAGTTAGATCTAAGTTTCAATAGTCATGTCAAAGCAGTTAGCAAATCAGCATATTGTCATCTCAAAAACATTGCAAGAATTAGATGCTTTGTTTCAAGTGAGGACTTGTTCATGGTTTTATCAGCAGCAGGGTGGATTACTTTAGCGGCCTCCACACCGGCCTTCCCAAAAAGACAGTCAGACAGTTGCAGCTCATTAAGAACGCTGCTGCCAGGATTCTGACCAGAACCAGGAAATCAGAGCACATCACACCTGTCCTCAGGTCTTTACACTGGCTCCCAGTTACATTTAGAATAGATTTTAAAAGTATTATTACTTGTCTATAAATCACTAAATGGCCTAGGACCTCAATGCATTACAGACATGCTCACTGAATACAAACCTAACAGACCTCTCAGATCTTAAGGATGAAATAAACTAGAAATTCCAAGAGCAGGGTGAATTGGACTTCAGCTACTACACCCCCCGCTGTGGGAATCAGCTTCCAGAAATGATCAGATGTGCTCCAACATGAGGCACATTCAAATCAAGACATTAAATACATCTGTTTAGCTGTGCCTTAACTGAATGTGCTGTGTGCTACGACCAACAGATTGCACTATTATGTCTTTCTTTTCTTTTTCATTCTTTTATAACACGTTAACACATTTTAATCTGTTTTTTATCCTTTTTAATTCTTTTAATCATTTTTTTATTTTCTTGTTTCTTTTATTCTTGTTTATTTAAAACACTTTGAATTACAATTGTCTATGAAATGTGCTATATAAATAAACTTGCCTTGCCTATTAAAAAGTTTAGATTTTAATATAATTTTACAATATTTTACTGTTTTGGATCAAATAAACAAATAAACCATTGATGAGACCACTCAAAACATACTAAGAAAATGTCAAACCAAAACATGTACGTTAAAATGTACCAAAACAATTTGGACAATTGTGTGTTATGAATTTGTAACAATTTGGCAGTTTTGACCCTTCAAATGCTTCTAAAAAATGTAATTACATATTAAATCAATAAACCATTAAAGGTGCAGTATGCAAGTTTGACACCCAGTGGTTGAAAAAAAGTATTGCATTCCTGGATCAAAACAAACGCACGCACAGATTGCCAGATTGACGATCAACAGGATAGAGTCTGACGATCAAGCCGAAACGATTTAAGTCGTGTTCTATATAAAAGCAACAGCACGCAATAGAAGAAATATTCTCTATATTAAAAGGAGTTTTTGTTCTAACCAACTCCTTGAATTGATGTACAGTATTAGAAACGGCTTCCATTTCTTGCAGCTGAACAGAAGAAAACATGACATTTATTGCCATACTACTGAAAGCAGCAGATAGTTCACTTCAGATGTTGAAAATAAAATAAACTATATAAAATTGAACTTTAGAACTGTGAAATAATGTAAACCAACACATATCAGTGATTTAGCATCTACACCTATTGATGTTAAAGAGGTTTAATATGTATTAATTAGATTATAAACCGTACCATTTCGTGAGAGTGCATATTCTGTGCTTCTGAATGGCTGTTTGTAAATTTCTGTAATATTTCGTCTGGTGCAAACCAAACAACAAATTGCTGATTACTGCAAATCTCATCATGTACTGTACAGTGTTGTTAGGACACACGGTTACAATGTAACCTGCTCACCTAATGTTTACGTTCGTAATATTTATAATATTTACTAATTAATAACCTCATGTGGAACTCTGAATCTGCGTCTCATTTTGGAGAGTGCTACTGTCAACCGGAGGTCGGATTTCGGTCACGGACGCATGCTTTAAAAGCCTTTCTGAATGAATGAATAAATGAAATACGTGGTTTTCCAACAAGGCAACCTGGGGTGCTGGTTAAAACCAAAAACAAAGACAGCATTCCAGCACATAACAGACCTTTTCAAAGCGAAGGATGTTCACTTGGCATGTTTTTTTTTAAAGGTCTGCAAACATATTATGCTATTTTAAGCTTTAGAAGAGTCAAAAACTTACATGCAGCATCTTTAACATTAACAAAATAGCTTAAATTACATTCATATTTTTATCGTTTATAAATAGTCCTTTTCCAACATCAATAAGAAGCTAAATCCCTCAAAGAAACCTTAGAATAAAGCTCATTGCAATCAGGAAGACTGAAGTTGAGCTGTATCCACCAGCAGCAATAAATTCCATAGTTTTAACCAAAAAAATCCAATATTTAACCAAAATATTATTGAAGTAAATGGCTGCTGCTTTCCAAAATATCTTCTTTTGTGTTCAACAGAACAAAGAAAGGTCAAAGAGATTTGGAAAAAGTAAAGGGTGAGTCAATGATTTTCATTTTTAGGTGAAGAATCCCTTTTAAGTCTCACACACTCAAGAAATTATTTGTGCTGCTTGTTCAAACTACGTCTTTAAAATGAGCTGAATCGACACAATTGAGACTTTTTTTAGGGGGCTTAATTGTTTTGTGTTCAATGCACTTCAATTTGTAAAAACAATTAAGTTAACTTACAGTGCAGCCCTCTAAACTATGCAACCGGTGGAGTTTCTAATGAACAGCTGAAGAGAACTGATCAGCTCAGGTGAACGGCTCTATGAAAGAGCATCTGAAATCAATAGCCATTAACGGAAGTTCAAGCTGCCCAACACTGGACCGTTGAGGGCCACGGAGTGATGGGGGAGGGTGAGTAGAGCACGAGTCTCCAAAAGTAAATCTTTCTGGGGTACCTTTTCAACAGCTAGTTTCACAACACACACCCCCGCTAACTTCTTCCAGACCCGGAGCTGGAGGATCTGGAGCAAGAGAGGCAGCGAAAGGGACCAAAAGAGCTTCCAGATGTGGGGACTGTTTCCCTTTTTTGCAAAGCCAGTTCCTCCTCACTTCCTTTTCATCTGAAGGGAGGAGATAAGTAAAAGCACCAGTGTGGCTGACATGCCGAAAGGCTCCTCGCCCCTTACGAGGCCCTCTCTAGAGAACAGCGGCTCTTTCCAGCCCCAATCATTCATGGTTCTATGGTGGCGCTCACGGCCTTGCAGCTGTCCCTGATCCGGATGTGAATGCTTGAGTCAGCGGAAAAGCGAATGGGGATTTTACACACCGTTTACAGGCTGATTCATTTCACATCCTCTGATCATTTTTACTATAAAATGTAAAGACATCTGGTATTAAGATGCATTTTTGGCGACTGGATCACAAGTAGATGAGTGAAATGCATTCCTGTTTACTCCTGATGTAATAATCTATCTCTTGTGGATTCACTTTTCTGACTTCTTTGAGAGCAGAGTCTAGGTACAGATGTATGTAGTGGCTTTTACCTGATCTTTTGGCCTAACGTGTCAAAATAAATTGCATATAAATATGAAATGAGGCAGCAGAAAAGATATAGAGAGTAGCAGGTTTTGTTTCTGCCTTAACAGTGACAAAACTATACTCTAGGATTGTGTTATAATGAGGACTGGTAAGAAACATTGTGCTTTTAACATGTATTTACCATCAAACTAAACTTGCAATTTCATACAGGAACGTTTAAAGGAATGGGTCACCCAAAGCTGACATTTGTCATCATTTATTTACCCTTCACTTGTTCCAAACCTGTTTGACTTTCTTTCTTCAGTTGAAAATATTTTGTAGAAACTTGTAAACATTGACTTCCATAGAATTTGCTTTTCCCATGTATGTCAGTGGTTACCCATTTTACCACTTGAGGGTGAGTAAACAGTGAGTATATTTTCAGTACTGGGTGAACCATCCCTTTAAATCCATTCTGACTTATGCACTTCAACTACATGCCCCTAAATATTAAACAATTATATCAGTAGGCAAAGAGTAGGCAGGCATTTATGTCTGAGTACATGTTTACATTGGTCAGTGTAGTAATTATGCAGTTTTGTATTTATATGCCGATTTAGTCAATTAAAACTAGCAAAATACATCAAAATATAAAAATTCTTTTAAATCAATTATTAAATATCATTTATTTCAATAATATTATAATTAAGGTATTTTATTTAATAATTTTATAAATATATGAATAAACTATAAAGCCATTTTTACAATATCTGTTTTTATACAGTATTTGTACTGTTTTTTTCTGTATTTAAGAATAAATGCTTTTCTTGTATTAAAAAAAACAGCATTAATTGCGTTACTTGCTGGTTTCAGTTGACTTAAATTATAAGAATAATTGTAAAATAAATACTCATTTAAATTTTCACTATTTATTTTGCACCATTATTACCATAAAAAAATACCCCACTCATATGTAAATGAGAAAAAAAACAGAGGCCATGTTTACACCTGGACAGAAACTTAAGTGGCCGTTTTCATCATTTTTTCCTCCTTTTGTTCATACGTAAATTGCATAAGCATGCCTAACAAAAGTTGTCACCGATGCCAGTTGCAAGTGCAACAAATAATAACTTGACTTCCAGTTGATCATTTGGAAAAGTGGCAGAAGGTTTATTTTTTCAGATGAATCATCTGTTAAACTGCATCCCAATCATCACAAATACTGCAGAAGACCTACTGGAACCCACATGGTCCAAAGACTCTCACAGAAATCAGTCAAGTTTGGTGAAGGAAAAGTGTGTGCGAGAGATCTGCAGAGTAGATGGCAACATCAACAGCCTGAGGTATCAAGACATTTGTGCTGCCCATAACAGTAAAAAACACAGGAAAGGCCAAATTCTTCAGCAGAATAGCACCCCTTCCCATGCTTCAGCCTCCACATCAAAGTTTCTGAAAGTTAAGAAATTCAAGGTGCAGCAAGATTGGACAGCCCAGTAACCAGATGTAAACATTATTGAGCATGTCTGGAGTAAGATGAAGGAGGAGGCTCGAAGATAAATCCAAAGAATCTTGATGAACTCTGGGAGTCCTGCAAGAACGTTTTCTTTGCCATTTCAGATGACTTGATTATTAGGTTATTTGAGTCATTGCAGTCCTCCAAGCTCATGGAAGTCATACACATTATTAATTTTTTTCTTCCACTGCACCATGACTTTATATTCTATACTGGACATTATTTCTGTTAAGTGACAAGACTTTTGTCTAAGTAAAGTCCGATCTTCCTGTTCTAATTAAATAATTTAAAATTAAGACATGATCATGTAAATGGGAATGTGTCTCTCTCTCATCTACACGTGATCCAATCAAACCAAAATTCATGTTAACACTTGATAACGTCATTGAAATCTTTCTCCAAAACATGACAAATTTTCTGTTTCCAATTCTGTGTCTGAACCATTTTTTTCGAAGATGCAACAACAAAAAAAATGCTTTAAGCGACAACACTGACAGACTTTCTATCTGCATAACACACACAGGCCCTATAAATCAATAATAAAATTCATTATTTATTCTTTTCATTACCAGACTGCAGCTCTAGTTGTCAATGAATGCCATGTCTGTTAGTCTGAAACACTTGCACGACAATAGAAGTGTCAAAAGAAACAGAAGCTCATCATAGCATCTGGAATAACAATCCATTAGACTGCTCTAAAGGGGGCTGTGGGTAAACACATTCTTACACCTAAAACATGTGTACCTGCCCTCTCTCACAGAGCAAGTCAACACTTGGAGACAGAGATGAATGTCCTGTGTTTGTCAAGTCCGCCTGTGTGTACAGAGAAGGGGTCAGGCTAAACAATGAGATCAGGAATGCCCATCACCACATACACACACAGCAGATAACAATGCCAACTTGCCTAAAACTGTGATTTACAAGGCAAAATCCTTCGCATTCCCTCATATCTTCAGCTCGCGTTCTCTTGAGAATCAACAAGGCCAGGAATAATTCTTATCTGCTTGTTTGTATGGGGACGCCAGGAGTTTTGGATGACTTGAAAGCCAGATCTGATTGAAAGAGAACTTTATTTCCCCTCAGGCCAGGGACACGTTGGACTGTGAAACCACTAGACTGTAAAAGCATCTGCATCAGAAACAATAAATGAATTGAAATTGTAGGCCAGATCGGGGTAAACCTCGCTGACTTTGAGATTTTAACAGGCTTGTTTTCCCCAGTAAAAATATATAAACTGTTGCATAAGATAAAATGACTTGAGAAACAAAAAGATAAGATATTGAAAAATTCCACGGACAGATTCTTTTTCCTCCTTGTTGTTAATTAAACAGGAGTGGGGTGGCATTTAGATGAAATTTAATTAGATAAAAAAAAATTATAGAAATTCTCTCCACATTCTCTGTCTGTTTTGTATGCAGTGTTGCTTAAAGAGACTCATCCAAAATAAATTTACCCAAAATGAAAATGTACTCACTACTTACTCTCAGGTGGTTTTAAATCTTTAAGAGTTACTTCTGTCGAACATAAAAGACTATTTAAAGAGTGCTGAAAAACTGTAACCATTGACTTCCATAGTAGGAAAAACAATTAGGTTTCCAACATTCTTCAAAATATCTACTTTTTGTGTTTAATAGTAGAAAGAACCTGATCAATATTTGAACAATCAATGTTTCTGCAGGTTTTACAAGGTCAAATTTAAGACATGTCATTTTAAGACCATTATGAATGAAACTTCAGACTTATACAGGGCTTTCTTTCTAATCGCCTGGAAAAGATTTTTACTACATGAAAACTAAAAAAATATATATATATATATATATTAAATTGGTTATTTCTTAGCAACATATTTTTTTTTAAAAAGCGTCAAAACAAGCAAACCCTAGATGTATGCATAGTGCATACATATTTTTTCAACATAACTTTCCTTAAAAAACTCTTTTAAAACTTTAATAATCTAAATGCATGCACAACAGTCTGTCCAGGTCAGTGTCTTCACCATATATGGTCTAGAAATACGCTTAGAACTTTTAAACAAACCTTGTTGTAAGGATGACAACTAAACCATATTGATAAATAGAGTAAATAGAGTTTTTTAGATGGATTGTTGGTTCCATGGGTGCTGGTCCAATTGGGTAACTTTGTATGGACATAGGAAAATTAATACCCATTTAAAATGATTTAAGATCTACAGGACAACATTTCATTGATTTGAACCCTCTACTGCATGCATGATAGCTCTATATATAAAAAAATATTGGATTGTTTTTTTTTCTTCTTAGAATGGCTTAACTTGAAGTGCTAAAAAAAAAAAATTGGGGAAATTATTTTTTTCAAGATCTTCATGATATGTTGCCATATGGCGACAACGTCCACTAGGATCTTACTTAGAAATTTCTAATTTAGAACTTTGCTTATAATTAATAATTTTGTTGTTTGAAATGTTTTGATTTAATTGGTGTTGCCTTATTAACACAGAACTTATAAACGACACCTTAAACACTTTCCAAAAACTGATATTCCCACAGCTTTCATTTATTCCATTCTTTTTTTGCTGAATATAACTGAAAACAAGCATATTATTGTATTATCATGTATACAACATACAGTAGGTATAAATATTACCTCCAGTAAATATAACAAAAAAAAAAAAAAGTCTAATACATCCAGATGCACCAGAATAATGTAGCTACTAGCTAACAATGTTTATATATTATACTATACTACACCTGTCTTATCAGCCTCTGAGCTAACTTACCTGAACTGTCTTCATCACTGCTCTTATCAAATGCTACTAGCATCACTCTCATGGTCACTAAGACCCATCTCATCCTCACTTTTATCAGCAGAAAGAGCCAGTTCTGACATTTTCTTCTTCCACTTACCATAGAACATGGTGGTCCTCGCTAATACACTGTTCCCTGTATTTATATCTAAATCAAAAGTATTGCCATTACAATTAGATTTTATTCATAATGCAAATTCCATTAACATATGACTAATTAACATCATATTATTAGCATTCATGTTGTCATTGTTACAACTTAAAAGATCACAGCTGACCTTGCTAGCTAGCTAACCCATTGCAATATTGCACATTCCACTGTTGCAGTGTTGTCTTTGGCAACACATACATTTGATTGATTTACAAACAACTAATTTGATAAAAACTTTGAGTTGTGAATACGTCGTCATAACTTATTGCAGATGATGTTTCAGATTTTTTTGTGGATCTGACATGAGTTGATCCTTTGTTTTTATTGACGTTTACATTTGCATTCAGCAGCTACTCACAATAAATGCCAGTCTGTCAGAAATTGCGCCACAGAAAAACACTGCATGTTATGTGACTTAACCGAAGCACATCATTGGGTAAACTAAGGTCTTCTCTTTCCAACAAAAAAATTTGAATGTTGGTCTTAAAGAAACAGTGGCAGGAAAATTAACATACAGATCATGATGCCATATGGCGACACCATGCAGTAGAGGGATAAGACTTTTTAAGATACTCTATTGGAGCAAGTAAAGGTTGAGGAAATAATGACAATTTTCATTCATGGATGAACTAACTCTTTAAATAAGCTCATATAGTTAAAAAGGCATATTAGATGTTTGAAAGTGATTGTTCACCCAATTTACAAGTAGATCCAAACCTTTGAATTTTTTTGTCTGTTGAATACAAAAGAAGATATTTTGAAGAATGTTGGGAACCAGATATACTTTGACATTTATAACATAAACAAAAAAAAAAAACATGGAAGTCAATGGCTAATCAATTCTAACATTCTTCTAAATATCTTTTTTTGTGTTCAGCAGAAGAAATAAACTCAATCAGGTCTGAAACAAGATTAGGGGGAGCAAATTATGATAGAATTTTCATGTTGGGTGAATATTCTTCAAAAAGGGCTACTTGAAAGAATTTACAATTTTTTTTGTATTTATCTTAAAGTTAACCACACTAACTAAAAGGACCCAAGAACATTAAAACATAAAAATTATAATGTCCAAAACAAACCTGGATGAAAAATGCTCAGTGTGTGCAAATCCTAAGAAAACTAACTTGGCACATGATTTAAATACGTCTTAATTGCCTTTAAGAATTATTGTAACTATTTAATATTGCATAAGCTAGAAAACAGCGATTGAGATCTTTGTTTGAACACAACTGAAATTAAATCACAAGTTAGTAAAGCATATAAGCCTGGCAGTAAATGAGAGCTGGAGGCAATTTGTTCACACTGAAGTCATTTGTCAGATCAATACAGTACTGTAGGCTTCAAGTCAAACATGAACACAGAAGACTTATGGGTAAAACAGAGCAGAAAAAGAGCGGCTGCATGAAAATTAAGAATGAAAGGGCCAAAGAAAGAAGAGCAGAAAAGGTTTTTGCTCCCTTGAGGAAACACAGGATGTCTCCTAGTTGACCTTTGCTTGATTGGTTTTCTTTGTGCATCAAAACCCCCAACAAACTCAGACAAACACTCGGATTGTTTGGCTCCACCTTTGTTCTCACTCTTAGATGCTCCAATATCAGTTAATCTACAATAAATGTCATCGGTTAATCCGTAACCTGTTATTAGGGTGTGCGCCTAAAAGCCCAACTGCAATCAAATACTGTTGCAAAGCAATTCTTTGTAGTTTTGAACAGATCCTCAATTTTGGGTGTTTTGTAAATTTTTTGTCATTGACATACAAATGCATATTTAATATATGTCTATGCATCCATAGAAAATAATCAAAGTGTCAAAGAATCAATAATGTGATATATTTAGAAATATTAAATATCAACTGGCCTTAAAAGAGGAAGAATAAATGAAGAGTTCAGATGCAAAAACCTCTAAGTGCCGTCTGACATTTCCATCAAAAATGAACATTTTTCCCAGCCTCCTTTATTTATGTTGAGACATTTCACTTTAAAAGGCCAGGAAAAGGACTTATCCTTTGCCATAAAAGCAATATTACTGAACATACACACAGGAACCTGATAAAAATGCTAATTTTAGAGGAACATTTCAAACAGCATTTAGAGGTTTTTGCATCTGAACTCTTCAAATTAAGCAATGATTCATAAAGAATCTAACTAAGGATCTAAGAAACCTTGTAGCAAACGTATGTGTGTGTGTGTGTGTGTGTGTGTGTGTTGTTTTAAGAAAGCAGCCATTCATTTGCGTTGTGTATTATTTTTCATTTGTTATATTAATTTATTCTTCACTTAATTGTTTTATTTAATCATATGATCATTAGTCATTTATATAATTATCATTATATCATGTTATTGATTATTAGTAATGATTTGATTATTATCATTATTATTATTATTATTATTATTATTATTATGTCATTTAATTATATTTTTATATTTTATTATTAATATTTTCCTATAATTACTATTTTAATATTATTTAATTTTTTATGTTGTTATTATTTTATGACTGTGTGGATTCAAGCGACACTTGTTTTCATGAGTAAGTTGTTTTGTCACTGGACAATGTTGTGAAGCAGAAATTTTCCATTGTGGTTGCTTGTGGTACACTGAAAAACCCAAAAAGTTAAGGTAACTCAAACAGTTTGAGGAAACCCAATTGCAACACCTTTTAAGTTTAAAAACTAACCCTAATGAGTACTGTAAACTTAATCCATTTGAGTAAATGAAGCTATTTGAGCACAGTAAAACCCAATAAATGAAGAGTTAAGGTGCCTCAAATCATTTGGGGAAACTGATTGAGTTAAAAAATGAGTTTATATGAGTGCTGTGAACTTACTCCATTTAAGTTAAAGTAATGAGGAATTTAATTCACTCATTACCTTCAACACTGAGTTCAAAACTCTTTTCAAATGAGTAGAATTAACTTTCAGTAAATTTTGAGTTGACTACACTCATTTCATTAGATAAAGTTGACTGTAGGGTTTTACAGTGTATAATAGCATTTGTTGGATTTATCCTGGTCAGATGAAGTCTGAGCACTAATATACAACGAAAATTATTCAAACTCTGCTCTTTCTTTATCATCATGACTCCTGATTCTGCTCCTCACTAGCTTTCTCAGTCAACTTCTATACTGGTAGGAGACTGTTATTCAGTTGAATGCTGGTTCACAGGTTGGGTATTGGGCGGTTCCACTAGTTCTATTAAATGTCTGTTTCTCTGGCTACCTAGAAGAGAAACATTTTCTGACAGGATCTGGCGTCCGGGGCTAGATCTTATTTATCTGGCATGAAAAGTGTGATCTAACAGTAGAAGAATTAAAAATGTGCAAAATCTAATTTAAGAGATGCATGTATCCATTCGTATAATGATACTTAGAATAAATAGATAATAAAAAAAAAAAAAAACATTTACAGCAACGATTTACATTTTAATACATTCAAATTCATTTAAAATATCAGTCGAAAACCAGAAAACAATATTTTTAATAAAAGAATAACGTTCATATGTTAAGTATAAAAATAACAACAACAACAAACACCACTTCTAGATCATCATCATTATTCAAATTTGAAAAATGGAAGAAATATCTTTGTAATTCTACTGAATTTATAAGTATTTAACAACCGTTTTTTATTTATTATTATTATTAATATCTGTATTTGTATATATTACATAGTATTACTAGCATTAGTGTAGTAATAATAAATATTATTATTATTATTAGCAAATATACATTTTATTAATGCATTATTTGATTTATTCTTATCCATTTTTTGAGTGATTATTTCTTTTACATTCTGGGTTGGTTAGGCAGCATTTTGTTTGTTAAATACGATACGCAATAACTTTCCACCTTTGTTGTGGGCTGCAGGCTTTACACCTTCATGTGTCAAGACTATTTAGCAATTTATTTAGTTTTACATTTAGAGCAGATTTTCTTTATTGTAGTAGCCTAGGCCTTTCCAAGTTTCTCACTTTAATATCAGTAAATGTGTCAAAAAAGCATCAGATCACCATCATATTAGCGGTCAAAACGTGCATGACTGCATAAATTATTATTCCTTTAAAAATAAATAAATAAATAAAAACAAAAAAGTTGAATATTGTGCATGTCTATTATCATACACAAATTGTACTAAAGCTGATACCTTAAAATAGCATTAGTCTGTATCTAAAAAGTCCGCAATAATACATTTTCTCTTTGAACCCCTTGGAGAGAACCACCCCATGACAGTTTTAGTAGTTTTATTTCGGAGTGCAGATTGCTTAAGTTATTTTATTTTATTTAAGTTTAAGTTTTTTTTACTATTTACTACTTTACCAAGTGTATATAACTACTATACTGTATGAAAATATCAGCATTTGATACATACTTTCAGTTTTCAGAATGAAACGATGCTGGATCATGTCAAATTGTCAATAACCGAATCCAACTGAGTATTCCATGTATGAAGTACGGTCCCCTGGAACACCAATTAAATCTAATACAACATTTTTTAAAAAGACTGCTAATAGTCAAGAAGTCCATCAACAGGTGTAAGAGCAAAGAAAAGTCATTGGGGAACAGCAAGAATTTCTCAGCGGACATCTTTAAACATAATGGGAACAAAAAGTCTTTTTTGAAAGAAGAAAGGAGCTCCTATCCATTACTCATATCAGTCATATTGAGCCCTTCACCTGAACACCAGTGAATCAGCAGAGCCCGTGGTGTGTTGAAGCTGCCAGTGTTGATTGAGTGGCAGGAGGAAAACAGGCTTTGCTCTGAGTCCAAACCGAACAGCCAGATCACACTAGTTACTTGGGTAATTGTTAACACATTTCTGAGGTTTAAACTCCGAGCTAAATATTTTACCTGGACTGAGTCTGTGTACAGCTGTTGAACTAATCAGTCTCATTTCATGAGCGCTGGGAAATTGTATGAAAAAAAAAATAAAAAATCTCACATCGACAGATCTCTCCACTCGACTTCAAAGAGATCCTTGAGAAACACTTATTTCAATTTCTGGGCCAAGTTTATCCAGAGCACACAGAGCAAACAAACTTTAAGAGCGCATGTTCACTGGGAAATAAAACGGACCATAAAGCAAAGACAAGAACAATGAAGCTGATAAAGTAAAGAGACATTTTTCGGTGAATGATGTGCAGATGTACCGTACGTGAGAACAGGAAATTACATACAGAGGAAGACACTGTGACTGTTTACTGTACGACTGATTGCCAGATGCAATAAAGGAGAGACTGCAGAATGGTGATTGAATGCTGGATGATTTAAGCATAATACTTTCAAACAGAACAGAAGATTCTTGATTTAATACTGTCTTAGTAGCATTATACCGTCTATTTATTTGGCAGTTTGATTATTTGTTGCAATATAAGATCCATCACATCATTGAACATTTGACAGGTAAATAAATGTACATTTGTAATGTTAAGCAGCCTGAAGACCTTTCATTTAACCATTGGAAACTAATGATCTATTTTTGAGTCAATGCTGCCACCTTGTGGTTCACTCAACACACAACACATTAGTATTTACATTGCATATCTAAATTTGTTTGATATTTTTAAAGTAGTCAACATTTAAAGTGGATCAAAACCTTCCATCAAAGTTGTCTTAAAACTACTGAATAACACCCATACGAAAAAAAACCCCTTTTTTGATCCACTTAAAATAATGTTTTTATTTTCTTTACCTGTATTTACTACGCATGTTAAAGTGTTTATATTTGTTTTACTACATAACAATCTGATTATGTTTCTTTTAGTTTACAAAAAAAATAAAATTATATATAATGTTTGAAGTGGATCAAAACCTTTCATGAAAGTAGTCCTAAAACGATCGAACCACATGCCTTATTTTTTAGGACAATTTTGAAAAAAGTTAATCCACTTTAAATACCGGATTAAAATTTGTTTTTTTTTTTTTTTATTTTGCTTCAAAGTTAAATTAACTACCGTTTTCATTCGTTGGAATTGTATCATTTGGTGAAACAACTTTGGTTTTCATTCTTAACTCTTCTGAAGTGAACACATTTGTATTGTGTTGTCTACAATTTGATATAAACATATCTGAACACATCCATCAAGAGTCAAAACACTTGTGTTCAGTACGTTCCTCAATTTTTATTTTGTATTCTGTTGAATAAATAACATCATATGGCACTGGGATGACATGAGGGTGAATGAAGAGTAAATGAGTATTATTTTTGGTTGCCTCTAATCTTGCTTTGTAAAATCTTAAATCTAATAAAAAAACAGGAGTAACACTCACCTATTGTCGTTCCATCCTCTCCCATAATGCACTTCATAGAAGTGATGATTTGCTCCACAACAGGAGCAGACATGGAGGAGGCGTAAACGGCACTGTGAGAGTGAGTTCGCAAGTAGTCTATCAACTCCTGAAGAAAAAAAAAAGCTAATTTCATAATTCATAAATATTTCATCGATTATATAGAATATATTAAATATATTATATTATAGAGTTTAAGAAGAATAAAAAGCAAATGGACCCTTTTCACACAGCCATAAATTTGCAATACTACCATATTCTTAAATCATACCTTCCTGCCTCCTATGTATCCTCCAGCAGCCCCGAAGCTCTTTGTGAAAGTGCCCATCATGATGTCTACATCTCTGGGGTCGAGTCCGAAATACTCCACCACCCCTCGACCGCCGGGTCCCAAAGCGCCGATACTGTGAGCCTCGTCCAGGTAAAGGTAGGCTTTGTACTTCTTTTTCAGAGCTATAACTTCTGGCAGTCGAATGATGGAGCCCTCCATGCTGAGAATAAAGAACAATAAACTTTGAAATGTTGGTGTGGTCTTTCATTGAATGAGTAAACTGTGAAACGTAAAATATCATGACCAACACTTGAGATTAATTCCTTTAAGTGAATGGAAAGTTTAAAATCACCTGTAAATTCCCTCAACAAGAATGAGGATTTTCTTCCAGGGTCGATGTGTTCGAGGTTGGCCATGAACGATTGCATCTCTGAGTAGCTTCTCCAGGCTCTGCATATCTGGTTGAAAAAAAAAATAATGAAATGTTAATCAGCTGACAACATTTAGTAATATACAGTAACAATCAACGCAATACCTTTCAAATGTCTGGAGTCGATACATTTCGATTGTTGAATATTCATGAAATAAGTTTACAACGTTGCAAATATAGCAAAAACTTTAATATTATGAAATATTATTACAAATGCGACACTGTGGTGCAGTGGATATCACGATCGCCTCACAGCAAGAAGGTCGCTGGTTCGAGCCAAGGCTGAGTCAGTCTGCATTTCAGTGTCGAATTTGAATGTTCTCCCCGTGTTCGCATGGGTTTCCTCCAGGTGCTCTGGTTTCCACAAGTCCAAAGACATGTGGTACAGGTGAATTGGGTAGGCTAAATTGGCCGTAGTGTATGTGCATGTGAATGAGTGTGTATGGGTTTTTCCTAGTCATGGGTTGCAGCTGGATATTTAAAATATAGCTGGACAAGTTGGTGGTTTACCGCTGTGGCAAACCCCATATTAACAAAGGGACTAAGCTGAAAAGAAAATTAATGAATTATTACAAATTAAAATAAAAACTTTTCTATATTAATATGTAATTTACTCCTGTGATAGCAAAGCTGAATTTTTAAAGACATCTCTTCGGTCTTCAGCATTATATAAACATTCAGAATTTTAATATGCTGTTTTTGTGCTTAAGTAACATTATTAATATTTACATTGTTTGAAAAATGTTGAAAGGTGAGCTGCTTGATGATTTGGTGGAAATTGTCATGCTTTTTTAATAGACATTTTTTTAAATATATATGCTTTTTAGCCATTTACAAATATATTTAAAGGTCACTTTAATTTGATACTCAAAAAATTATCAAAAAATTATCCATACCCCTGGCAAATTCTGACTCAGTTTTATTCAACCAGCAAGTTTTTGCTTTTTTTTGACAGGAAATGACACAGGTCTATCTCCCAAAAGATAATAAGCCAACATTGCATCATTGTGGGTAAAAATATTTATCAGCTTTTATTTACGTTTCAACAAAATCTTTAGGTCAGAATTTGCCAAGGGTATAAATAATTTATATATACAGATACACAGTCAAAATACACTTTTATAATAGCAAGTTTTATAATAATAATAATAATAATAATAATAATAATAATAATAATAATAATAATAATAAAGTATTAATGTAATAAAATAAAGTAGAAAATAAATTATTGTTAATACTGCTGCTACAGCCAAAAAATAAATATACTTTTATTTATTTATATAGTACGGAATTCTTTAGACAAAAATTAACCAATTGTTACCCAAATACTGCTTTAAATAATACTATAACAATTCAATACAGATAACAATATAGCAATAATAATACAACAATACAGAGATCTTTCTTTTATGTATTCACGAAAGCCCGGAATGAGATCCTACAACATGTAAAAAACAATACCAACATTAAGGCTTTTTAAAAAATCCCATGCTCATCATCTGATGGTCAACTATCGCTGTAGCCACTGAGTTAGTAGCCTGCTTCCCTCTATTTTGCATGTTTGGTGATTGTTTGTACTGTTCTCATGTGTTGATGGATGAGATGGCAAGTGTCTCTGTATGTTTTTATGTTCTGCAGAGCAGGAACCTGCTGAAAAACAACATTCATGCTGAGTCAGGCCTGATTATCTTTGAATCTTTTCCTGTTTAAATTTTTTTTTTTTTAAATAAATAAATAAATCAATAAATAAAATAAAATAAATACTGGTAACAGCAGCTCCTGATAAAGTGAGTGTCATTTTGAAAAGCACACATGAAAAGCATGTGGTTTTCTCCAGTAAAATATTACCTGTATCTCTGGTTGCAAATTAAGGAACCACACACATAAACAGATTTGAAACTGTCAGTGAATGAACTGCCCCAAGCACCTCAGTAATAAGTAATCAGAAGTGCTCAAGTTTCCCCAAAGCCGCTACAACTCGAGGTTTTCAAGGATCATTACAGATTCCCCTCAAGTTACTCTTAGATTAGAGGCTCATTCATTAAGCACTGACAGTCATCTGTCCGCATTGCCAATTTAAATGATTCATTTAGAACAACACAGATAAATGTGATGGAGAGTTGACCTTTCCAGTAATAAAATCTGCATTCATGGTGGTTTGGCTGGACATTAACTAAAATAACAAAGTCCAAAAACAATCCATACTACAAATAAGTGATCCTGCAAAACTTCAAGGTCTCAGTTTCAGGATTTTAAACACACATCTACAAGTCAAAATTATTAGAAATTATTTTTTTAATATTTCACAACTGCTTTTTTGACAAACAAAAAAAAACACATTTTTAAACATAACTTATACTAATTTCTGATAACAGTACATAATATTTTTAAAGTTATTCTATGAGACAAGTATTCTGCTTAAAAATCGCAATTTAAAGGCTTAACTCTTGTGTACTGTTCAAATCGACTACCCTTTCATTAAGTTTGTGGCTGTTTTTGCCCCATTGACTGCCATTATAAGGACATTTTTTGGTTGAAAAGTCATGACAACAAATAATCATGCATTTTTGATTGTTGCTGGTTTTTACTGTTAGGAAGAAGTAAAATTTGTCATTTTACTGCTAATCATCATTTGGCAGCAGAGTTCTATGGAGTAAAAGAGCACATTAGTGTGTGTGTGTGTGTGTGTGTGTGTGTGTGTGTGTGTGTGTGCGCATAAATACAAATATTATGTTTACTATATTCTGAGAGCTGAGGGGCTTTTCTTGATTTTAAAGTAAGTGCGCAAAGGTTTTTTGGTGTCAAGGCTTTGCAATCAAAAAATGTCATTAGAATAAAAGTCAATGTGGTAAAAACAGCCACGAACATAACGAAATGGTAGTAAATTTGCCCAGTGTGTAGTTGAATTTTTGAAACTTTGTAAAGCATTTTCCCAAAATACGTGTCAAAATAAGGGTGCTTTCACACCTAGACTTTTGCTTCGGAATCTAACTTGTTTCCCCAGTCAGCGCGGTTCGTTTGGCATATGTAAATCCAGCAATCACGCTCGATGAGGTTGTTGTGAGAAAGTGACAGCTGAGTGGGACTCTACAAAACAAACTGTGAAACTATGACCAATGTGAGGAGAGTTTACGCGCAAGTGACTTGTTTTAGCTCTTTTGGTCCATTTAGAAACTTTGCTATGTAAAAGCAAACCGCACCAAGAAACAAAGAGTAACATTGTAACAGTGTTAATCCCTTTTCTAAACAAGAGAATCTGATTTGACACCAAAAATCATTCCATTTGTTGAAACACTGAGAAAGTTGTGGCCAAATGAAGGCTTAACTTATTAGGATAACTAGGCAAGTCAGGTTAATTAGGCAAGTCATTGCATAACAGTGTTTTATTCTATAGCCAATTGAAAAACAATAATATTAAAGGTGCAGTAGGTGATCTGCCAAAATGCTATCCGTTGCTCTCACTCTCTCACGTGCTTGTCCTAAAGCAACTACTGTATGCTTCGTGCTTGGCTGGCGGTGTGCAGAAATTACACTTATTACTAAGCCATACTTGCATGCTATTTCAGACTGAATATTCAAAGTAGCATGGTAAACAATATAAGGAGCCCGTCACAGGTTGTCACTGTTCAAAAATGAACCAATGTGATGTGAAATTTTCGGCGGATCTGCGTAAACGGGTATGCAAATCTGCATTTGTTGACAGACAGTTTGGGCTAATTATCAGAATTATGGGAATTGTCAGCCTGACAAATTTTAATTGGATGAACATTTTTAGTCTGATGCCTTACCCAGAATATAAAAATACATACAAATACATTTAGATCAGGCATGTCCAAGCTCGGTCCTGGAGGGCCGGTGTCCTGCAAAGTTTAGTTCCAACCCCAATCAGACACACCTGGGCTAGCTAATCAAGCACTTACTAGGCTTTCTAGAAACATCCGTGCAGGTGTGTTGAGGCAAGTTGGAGCTAAAATCTGCAGGACACCGGCCCTCCAGGACCGAGTTTGGACACCCCTGATTTAGATCATTTACTTTAATCATTACTATTGGAATGTAAAGAGACATTTAACCAGCATAAAATGTTTCTGAAGACAATCACCTACTGCACATTTAATAATAATACCGACCTTAAAAATAGTAATACATAAAAAAATAAAATACATAAACTATTTTACAGAAAAATAAATATACATTTAAATATTATATTTTATATACAAAATTATTACTATAAACACTTCTTTGCTCTCAAACATCACTTGGAAAATATTTGAAATTAAATATAAATTCCACAGGAGGGCTAATAATTGTGCCTTCAACTGTATGTCATTAAACTCCAGAGTCATGGTGATGTTTTGTATACATTGGAGCTCTACTTATAGCTATCTTTACATGTGCTGTTTACAGCTGAGAACAATGAGTGTGGGCGTTTGGACATGCATTTATGGCAAGATAAGAAATGTGCAAACTCACTATTGTGCTTAAAGACCCGGATGGTGGAGCCTGAAAGACGAGCTCCCAGTACTAGAGAGGCATGGTTCAACTCATCACTCAGAATCAGACATCCCTGTAAATAGAAACAAAATGTGGAAATTTACATAAACACAGAAGAAATGTGTATAAAACATTTACATTTATTTATTTAGCTGACGCTTTTATCCAAAGTGATTTAAACAATGTCCTAACTATAAAGCGACGCGACAAGATTCCAGTGAGACGACAGAAACATTTAAATACCAGAGCCATTCAGAAACAAAGAATAATGCTCTGCTTAATAATTATAATACAATTAATAAATATTAAACCTCTTTATCATGCTGAGGGATTGATTTGTTGGTTTGTTCTAACGTTTATGTTTAAATATGTTTCCTAGTTATTTTATTTTCAAGATTTGAGATAAACTATCTGCTTTTGCTATCAGTATGGCAATAAATTTAATGTAAAAATGACATTTAAACTTCCATTAATAGCATTTAACACTGAATAAAGCACATAATCAGCAGCTGAGGTGATCATTGTCATGAGCTGTTGTTCGACTGCGATGTCGCTGAAATTAAACAGTTTCTAAAGTATAAATTTCACATCACGTCAAGGATGGTTAGGACAAAAACATCTTTTAACAAGGACAAAATATCCTTTATCACAGGTTGCAGCATCACATTTAGTTTGGACACAGATTTACACACACACACACCCGGAGCAGTGGGCTGTCCTGTGCCAGGACCTAAATCTGCGACCTTTAGTCGAACTCTTTAAACCGTCCACGACTGATGACTGTCAGTGCTTAATAAATGAGCTTCAAAACTAAAAGTAGCTTGGGGGGAATCTGTAATGATCTGTGAAAACCTTGAGAAAGATTGTAGAGGCTTTGGGTAGATTTAGAAGCTGTGATTACTTATTACTGAAAACACAGTGAAAAGGTATGCATAAAAATATATGGAAATGAGGGGGGGGGGGGTGCAGACTACTTTTAAAAAGTTGCTTGAGATATTAAGATGTTAATGGTTTTATTTTATTTGATGAACAAAGTTTAAAAAGCAGAATTTATAATTGAAATAGAAATAGTTGTAACAATTTGAAAGTATTTTTAGCTTTAAATGTGCAGTATGTAAGTTTGTCACGCAGTGGTTGAACTAGGTATTGCACTCCTGGATCAAAACAAATGCGCACACAGGACTCTGAGGACAGGAGTGAGTGATTTAAACGGTCTTAAATAAAAGTAACGACAATTAATAGAAGGAATATTTCCATATTAAAATAAATTTTTGTTCTAACAAACACCTTGAATTGATATATTAGAAATGGTGTCAATTTCTCACAGGTGAACAACAGAAGACTATGACAATGATCACCTCAGGTACACCTCATGTGCTTTATTCAGTGTTAAATGCCAACAATGCGAGTTTGAATAGCATTTTACATGACATTTATTGCCATACTACTGAAAATAGCAGCAGATAGTTCACCTCAGATCTTGAAAATAAAATAAACTGTTTGAAATTGAACTTAAGAACTAAACACACATCAGTGATTCAGCATGTAGGCCTACATTTAATAATGTTAAAGAGGTTTAAAATGTATTAATTAGATTTTAACGCTCACCATTTCATGAGTGAGTGCATATTCTGTGCTTCTGAATGGCTGTATTTAAATTTCTGTCGTGTTTCGTCTGATGCAAACAGCCAAATTTCTCATCACTGCAATTCTCGTCTTGTAGCGTGTTGTTAGGACACACGGTTACAATGTAACCTGCTCTGTTAATGTTTACGCTCGTAATATTTATATCATTGTGCCAATTAATGGCCTCACTGAATCAGTCTCATTTAGGAGTCTGCTACTGTCCACCGGAGGTCGCATTTCAGTCACAGACGCATGCTTCCAGAGCGCTGGTGAATGAATAAATGCAATATGCTGTTTTCCAACAAGGCAACCCGGAGTGCTGAAATATAATTGGCTAAACTGGCATTGGGCAGATTAAAATAACCAAGACAAAGACAGCGTTCCAGCACAGAAAACACCATTTCAAAGCAGAATATCTGACTTCAGCATTGTTTTTCAGATAAACAAGAATGTTCACTTAGCATGTTTCTTCTCTGCAAACATATTATGGTGTTTTTATGCTTTAGAAGAGTCAAAAACTTACATACAGCATCTTTAATCCAAGGTTGATGAATTACTTTTTATTTTTTTTAAATCTTAACATTTTCAAGCATTGAGGCATTTAAGGTGGAACATGTCATTAAATTGTTTTTCCTCCTCCATACATTAGAATAGATCATGTTTGATTAAATCAGAAAAAAAAGACATTTCACCATCATTTACAGATATAACCAGATGCCATTGGGTGTGACAACAGGGTATACACCAAAAAAAGGTTTGTCAGATATTTTAATCACTTGATAATATTAAAAATCTCAATTTAAAGAAAGTGCAGCTCTAAAATAGTAATTACTTATGACATTAAATCTTTCTACATTTCTACCACTACCATTCAAATTGTCAGCTGAATGTTTTCAATCTAAAAATCTTTCATTTAAAGGGGTGGTCCACAGTGTATTTTTTAAGGCTTGGTTGTGTTATAAGATGCAAAGCGATGTGTGCTCATACTTCATTTGTAGAAAATCACATTATTTTTTCATATATCTTACTTTGATTATATACAGCCACTCAGCTAACATGAAAACGTTCCTATTTTCTAGTTCCTCTGAAAGGCCTGCCCTCATATGTCTCTGTTTGGTCACCTAACATAATGTGCTATGATTCACAGATCTGCTCCATGTCACGCCCCTACAAGCACGATCTTTGTTTCTGCGATGTAAATACTGTCAGTGAGAGTAGCTGTTAGCCGTATGAGTTTGAGCCTCAATCAGACAGAAAATGAAGAGGACACAGCTGAACCTCATGCCTGCTCTCTAAAATAAAATCTGACAAGTGTCTTTCACATACATTCAGTTTGTAAGCATGTTTAAGTGAAATGAAACGTTCTCATATTTTTTGCGAGTTTGTTATTTGAGATGTGGAATGCATGGAAACGCTCGCATGGACAGACAATGCAGAGCTGCTGAAGATGGTGGGTGTTTACAGGGGTTTGACGGATAAATATGAATTTGTAGTTAAATTGTTAATGGTGCCAAACAGCATTTCCCATTGTTTGCATCCTTGTTTACATCCTTCCTACAACATACCATTAATGCTAGACACTATGTATGTAATTGATCAATTTTAACAAATAAAAATACTTACAGGTTGTGACTCACAAACCACAGCTTCGTCCATTATGGTTGAACTTTTCCTTCTTTAAGGGAGTTTTTAGCCGAATCCAGCACTGAACTGGGAGCGATTCTGGAAGCTGTCCTTTGTCAAATGCTAGCTATATATTTTTATAATTCTCTGGAACATCAACATTAAACTATAAGCCCTTCTCTCTTTGTGTCATGTCCTTTGGAAGCCCAAATACAGAAATAGAAGAAGCTCTGTGGAAATAGCAGCATTTGGCTGGCATTTTAGCTTTCTCTGCTATAACATTAAAGCGCCTCTGGCCACACCCCTTCACTGCGCAGAGTGCATGCGTGTAACCTGAAGCATTTGTGATCTCACTAGCCCGAATGTATTTTTTTTTAGTCCCCAAAATTCCTTTGCTAAGCTAACTCCGTAAAAGCCAATATCTCCCTTTTCATTGAATTTTGAGCGTCTTACATTCAGAGATGTTGTTTATGTTCACACAGCTACACATTAACTAAAGCTTAAAGTATGATATCGTAGTAGACCACCTCTTTAAAATATAATAAAATATAGTATTATCATTTGTGTGTGCAGTGCTTGACATTAACTTTTTTTTATCACCAACCACTGTGTCTAGTTGATTTCCAACGTTACTGGCCACTCGCCATTTTCACCTGAAACAATTTTGTTGTTAGGAAAACATATTTTATATGCATATGTTAACTTTGGCATGCTAAAATTACTTGACTTAGACTTTGTGTTATGTCCACATGCCTCCTCATTCATTTCACTTTTTGTTTGTGTTTGAACTTGCTTAATGCGCATGAGTAAATGGGTTATGGTTTTATAGTGTGGCATTACAATTAGCTTTAATTTCAGATTACTTTTCAGGGCTCAACAGAGGATTTACCAAATTCATCTCAGACCACACCAAAAATAAATAAATAATTATTTCTTAGCCACAAATTTTAAATAATACAAGCAAAATATAAATTGTCAAGCAAAAAATAGCTGTATACCAGCTCTTTTTATTCAACAAAACCTTTCTAAAAAAAAACATTTTAAAAAAATGTATTGCCATGCATCTAAAAATAGTAGTCTGTCCAGGCTAAAGGCCTCTCAGATCACCAGTTAACTATACATTAATGGGGAGTTAATCTCCTATTAAAGCAATGTTATTGTAAAAATGATAATTAAATCATATTAACAAAAATAACCGTAAGCAAAAGAAAGCAGGTGAAGAACATACCGTGTGTGATAATGGAAGGATGATCACGTTAGGCCCATAATTTGTTCTTTTCAAAGAATGGTTAAACTGGCAACCGCTGCTGCTTAGAAAAAGACAGTTTTTAAAAACATCCAGAGCTTTTGGAAGCAGCAGGACTGTGGGTGCATGAGCATTACTTTTTGCAGGTTACTTCCGCCAGGAAACGGGAGCACGCATGCTTTTTAAACAGTCTGATGTGATGCGCGCGAGTGATAATCTATTCATTCGGTATTCACCTGTGTTCTTTTGCTCGCACGAACGCTTTTTTGACAGTCATGCTGATTCTCGATTCTAAGATGACATTTGCATATTGGGCCATCTTTACTATCGAACCCTGCTTTTAAGAAAACTACAATTTAAAAACTCATCAACCAGCCAAAGTGGCTAGTGAGAGAGTCTGTCTAAACTGCCACCGCTGAAATCTATGTGTGTGTGTGTGTGTGCGTGTGTGTGTGTGTGTGTGTGTGTGTTGAATGATGATAAGACATTTTGAGATTATTTGATTTCAAGATTTGAAACATTAAACAAGCAACTTTGCTTGCATTCAATATGCTCTCTGTATATTTAAAAACATGTTTTTTTATTTGAATTTACTATATATTTAATATAAATGTGATGTCTTTAACAACTTTTTCCATTCACTTTCAAAATGTTTATAGATACTTTTTTTCAATGTCACTAGAAGTTTCTTTTGTCTTTTATCTTGCTTTTTTTTGTTGCAATAATACAAAACACATCCTTTAAAATCAGTTTCGATTATGTAAATCAGGAAAGGCAGGCATTTCAACACTAAATCACTCGCCCTCTGGCCTGCAACCGGAAGTGAGGTTGGGAAATCTCTCTGGTTGCCCTTGCAGCTAAACACACATTTCCTGAGGTGATTTTGTGCCTTATCGAGTACATTCCATTGTGTGTGAGCGACACAAACTGTTTAGGTTGGTTTATCTTTACTATTACACTGAGCTTCTCCCCTGCACTGATGATAAAATACACCCAGCGTGCTTAAACCAACAACTGAAAATATTCACACACACACACAAAAAACGTATGTATCATTTAAACAAGCACTGACAGGTTAAAGCGGGATCCGCCTGTATGGACACTCCTAACATTTGTAGGAGTTGCCTTGGGTGGTTCATCACAGTAAAAAAAAAGATAGAGACAGAGGAGCTGGCAAAGTGGGAAAGAGATAGTAAGCACTCTAAATAGTGTAGCACATCATACCTTGCCAGCTAATGCAGGAATGTTCATGGAGTTGGTTGCAAATCCCATTCCGAATGCCATAGCAGACTCCACTCTCAGAAATGACGCCACCAGTTTCTCCAACTTCTCGTGTCTGTCGAGGTTGCCTAAGCAAATCACACATATAAATCAGCTAATGCATGCAAACACTCACTCATTATAAACAGTAGCTGGAGAACCAAACAACACCTGTGTATATTTCGAAAGCAAAGATAATCTAGAAAGCTCCTACATAAGCCCATGCAATAAATATTTAAAGTTGGCATGAAATGATAATCCACGTTCCTTTTTAGAGGATTATTATTAGTGATCTTATTGTTAATTATTCATCAATGTATGTTTTAAATGTAATGAAGAGGTCTTATATTAATGATAGTATTGCAATTGTGTTTTTTTATTAAGGATTTTCAAATAGTACAAACAACAAACAATCAGACAAACAAACCGTCCCCAAGTGCTGCGAATTAAATGAAATGTACAAAAGTTAAATAATAATAAAAATAAATACATTTTAAATAATCAAAATAAAACAAAAGAAGCCAGAACTTTCTTTAAATAAAAATTTCTGAGGTTATGTAGAAAAGATTGGAGAGGTTCCCAAAGTCTCCTGAATTTGTCCTGTTTGTGGTCATAAGTTAATTTTCCAAAGGAAGAAGGACTGACCACTGAGAAATCCACATAGAAATAGTTGGGATTTGAGAAGTAGACCATTTTAGTAATATACATTTCTTAGCCAGAAATGTAAGAGTTGTAAACAGAGGTTTAAGCTCTGAGTCAAAAAGATCTTCAGGAATGTCATTCAAAAAGGGGAAAAAAGGGGAGAAAATAAAACGTTTTTCAATTATCTTCTGGATTGCAGAATGAACCCCTCTCTAAAATGGTTGGATGTGAACAAAAGACCAAAATACATGAAAAAAAAATGTGCCCTTACAAGTTTTGCACTTCAAACAGAGGTCAGAACAGGCTGGGAACATTTTATGCAGACGAAAAGAGGTAAAATAAATTCTGTAGAAAAACTAAAAATTGTTCATGTACGGAAATTACGGTAAATTTTTGAAAAGTACCATCACAGATCTTGGAGCAATCTTCAGAATTAAACAGAACTCCTAGGCCCCGTTCCCATTGTGGTTTCAAGGAATCATAAACTGGGGAATCAGAGTAAACTAATAAGGCATCGAATTTAGAAACAAGCCCTTTAAAATAACTTACTGACAGCATAATTTCTTCCAGTTCCGATAATTTAAAACAAAGTTAGCTTCGCTTTAATAGAGACTCTATAAAATGCCGAATTTGAAGATATTTTAAAAAGTCTTTAGAGGGAATATCAAACTCTGTTCTAATTTGTTCAAATGATTTCACAATTTCAGAGGTAAACATTTCTGAAAAGTCAGACAAACCTTTAGAACTCCAGAGCAATTGTGGTTTTAATGATGAGCAATCTGACATTATCAAATGAAAAAGAGTCATTCAGGGTTTCTGCAGGTTTCCCCCAAGTTAAATTTAAGACTTTTTATAACCATGAAGAATGAAAATTCAGACCTATATAGGGCTAAATGCTAAGAATTGTTTTTTAATGGGTCAGCAGAAAAAAAAGCACTTGTCCCATCAAAAAACTAATTGTAATTAGTTATTTCTTGTTATTTCTTTCATTATTTCTGATTTTCAAATAATGTGTCAAAACAAGCAGATCCTAGTTGTATACATACATTTTTTTTTCAACACAAAGTTTTTAAAACTAAATGTATAGACAACAGACTGCTATAATATTATTAATAAATATAGTTTTGCCAAGAGTTTTATTGAGATGTATTGTTGGTGATCGGATGTGTGCTGGATCGATTGGGTAGCTTTACATAAAGGACCAATTGTGGATTTAATAATGAGCAATCTGACATTATCGAATGCCAAAGAGTATTTAATTATTTTTAGATCAAAATTTTTATATAATTTGACAATATTGTACACGCCTGAATTTACAATATGGAAGAAAAGATATGCCATCACTTGGGTTTCATTGCAATTTCATTAAAGGAATAGTTCACCCACAAATTTTAATTCTGTCATCATGTACTCCTCCTCCACTTGTTCCAAACCTGTTTGAGTTTCTTTTTTCTGTTGAACACAAAAGGACGATATACAGTACTGAAGAATGTTTGGGAAAAAAAAAAAAAGCACCTGTTGCCTTCCATAGTAATTATTGTTTGCTACAATGGACGGATGCCAGTGGCTCCTTTTCTGTTCAGAATTCTTCAGAATTTCTTGTTTTGTGTTCAACAGAAGAAAGAAATTCATAAAAGTTTAGAACAACTTAAGTAAATGTAGACATTTTCATTTTTGGGTGAACTATCCCTTTAAGAAATAATTATCCAGTGCAAAAGTTGATCCAGTTAAAAAAAAATGTATATACTGCATGACTTGAGCTAAAGAAACAAACACAAATTTCACTCATCTACTGCTGTAGTCATAAACATTCACACGGGTGACTTTCTTATAAATAGGCATTTCAAGAACTTTCCATTCACTCAGATGCATTCAACTCAACTGTTTTGGAATGCAAGATGTAAGATTAGATAAGTTAGATAAACTACACATTTTATAAATTTCAACTCCAGACCTTTCATTCATTCCCAATTCCATTAAACGTAGTCTCACATTTAAATGCAAAAACTAAATCTGTATAAATGATCCCTCCAGCTAGGGGGTTCTGGGCAGTTTTCCAGATGTATGCATTTCTGGTGTAGAAATTCTCAAAGTCTTGATAAAGTTCAGTCCTTTAGAAACAAAAAGACATTCTTATGTCTGATTTTTTTTTTTTATAGCTTCACTAACAGAAAACAGCTTCTTACTTTTTGGTGACTGAGTTGTCTAGCTAGGGGGTTCTGGGCAGTTTTCCAGAAGATGCTTAAATTAATTTGCTATTGTTTAATTTTATTTTAACTACAGTATCATTTAAGTTATCATCACAAATTGTGGATTGCAAACAAGCACCACTAATAAACTTTAAACTTACATTTTTTGTCAGAATATAGATATTCCATTGATTTCTCACACCAATTCGTAAATTTTAGATTCAGTGGCTAATCCGTATGAATTTGTACGATCCAATTAATACATTTTAGTACAATTTGCACATCTCCCAACGAGAGTTTTGTTTAGAGGTGGGGTTTTTCCCATTATAAACTGTACAACTGAACTATGAAATTGACAAAACATAAAATAGTTTTGTTTCCTCTTGAGATCTGGCTGGATATTCTCATTTCTATTGCATACCTGTCAACCCTCCCGTTTTTGCCAGGATTCACTCGTATTTTACCATTCTATCCCACTATCATCCCGTTTAAGTATTTTCTTGTATTTCTCTCATATTTTTAGTCTATGAAAACTGAAAGCAACATCAAAGAGCCGATCTCAAATGTGATATAATTGCAAGAGCTGTTCAAGAGAATTATGCTTTCGCATTATTTGGGCTTGAAACCACGTTTAAATGAATATAAAAACGGCTGCATTTACTTAAAATCCATTTTATGCGTTGACTGTTGTCCTTCCTATGCAACTTCAGAATCAGTAATGGTGTTGACTGACAGACGCCATCCGTATAAAGACACTGTTCCAGATCAGCTTCTGTATACGCCATTTAAAGAATAGTGAAAGCGGACACGTATTTGGGTGTGTTTTTAAACAGACAAATACAATTAATAATACGTAAACATGTCAATCCTGGTGTTTTTATTTTAAACACAAATAATTGTCTTAAATGAGCACAAAAAGTTATGAAAGTCATAGAATACTTTTATCATACATCTTCATTCTTGAAGTGACGCCTCTGTTATCAAACAAAACAGTGGATCAAAATGAAAGAGTCGCTGCTCTTCTCTAAATAACTATAGTAACTTTAATCAATTTAAATACTGTGAATAAAAAGTGAACAAGATTTTATAACTTGATAAAATTTCTGGATAGGTCATTTATTTTAATAGGCTAAACCATTTATTTTATTTTCAATATTTTGTAATGTTTGCTATAAATTCTATCATATGAAGTTAATTTTCTCTCCATGTTTGTTTCAACTAGGCTTATATACAATTAAACTGCTCTGAATGAACAGATTAAGGAGTTTGGGGTAATTTTGGGAGTTTTTGTGGGTAGGTTTTTTTTTTTTTTTAAATGGGGAGGGGGGTGCTTCCCGTATTTTTACATCCCAATGTTGACAGGTATGTTATTGTGTGAGAACATATTTACATTTTGTGATTTTTCATTTAAGTTATGTGACTTTTTATTTAGAAAACTTGACCCTCATATCTTTCTTTATGGAGCACATAAACACGGAATATGTCAAAATCACTCAGAATGCTAGTTTGCCACATTTGGAATAATGTTTCCAGGTCCAAGCCTCTTTTAATTGAAAAAAACTTCACCTCAATAACTTAATGTTTATGACCACTATGTTACAATTCATATCACACATTACAGTGAATATTTTTGCTAAATTATGGTGTACAGTAAAGTTTCTAGACTTGCTGTACATCCAACACACCAATTTTTTAATGCTCTATAAAATATGAATCACTGTCTGATGCCGCGATCATACTACAGCATAAGCATGCAAAATTCTGTAGCACAGCAATGTGAAAAAAGGCCGTCAGAGTTCACCAAGCTTGAACTTTCCAACACAGCGAACAGCAAAACTTGCGTTTCCAGTCTGTCGTATGAATGGAAGTCAATGGGGAGAAAAGTGCAGTGTGCCCGGGGCTTTACGCTCTACTATCATGCATGGATCTAAACATTACAATCATGACAAGTGAATTACGGCAAAACATCTTTAATAGCAAGACTATCCAATGAGCACTCACCCATTTCCTGTCTGGTGCTGGCCACGCCCACCCCAAATTTCACAGTCACCTCTCCAGCAGCTGTAGCACATGAGCCTGTGTTCTCTGCAAAGCCCAGGTAATTATACGATCCCAGGTTGATCACATCCTTCACCACTCGCCCAGTGTACCTGAAAGAGCACAATAAGCTTGTGTGAGATTTCTTTTGAGGGAACACTACACCTTGATGACCTCATCAATCCCTAGACTGGATTATTAGGTTTATGCAACCTCAGTCACCTCATATTTCAGGTTATACTTTAAAACAGCCTTCCTTATGAAAGTTTATTATACATGCACTCAAAAGTGACTTTGATATTAGAATCATTAGATTAATTTAGCTCTCATTTTGGAAGGTTAAAAAAAAAAAAGTCAAGATGTTATTTTTTTTTCCTCTGTTCAGATTTAAGACAGCCCACTTACTCAAAGGTCCAGTTGTAATCATTGGAACTGCGCTCAACAAGGTCAAACTTGGCCCCGGGAACGCTGCAAATGGGCCTGTTCCAGCTGTCCCGAATCCTCATGTATAAATTCCTGGTGTAGAAATTCTCAAAGTCTTGATAAAGTGGAACAAAGTCCTTCAGAAACAAAAAGAAACAGGAAAACATTCTCATGTCTGATTTTTTTACTTCACTAACAGAAAACAGCTCCTCACATTTTGGTGACCGAGTTGTCTTGGATCCAGTATTTTAGAAAGAACAACATCCATAAAAGGCGCCTAGCAAAACAAAGCTCAACCTTTCAGTGCCCTAAAGTACTTTACAGTAACGGTAAACTGCACAATATCCTTCCTATGTCAGAATAAGCTCTTCCTTCCAAACTTACACCAATACATTTCTGTAATGCTTTGCACACAGCTTTATTTTTCAGAAATTCACTGAAAAGTAGGAAGGAAATTACTATTACTATTAAGAAAAGTTAAAAAATGTTGCATTCAAAACTCAAAAAATGACTAAGTTTTGTTTTTTGATAGCCTGTCTTTTGTGAATTAAATACAAATAGATTTTTTTAAATATTAGTAAATCACAGAGTCATTGAACAAAATGTTTCTGAAACCACAAATGCAATCATTTAACTCCAGTTTCTAGTTAAAAATGAACTTTACAGGACAATATGATGCCAAAAAACATTTGTTCCTTTTCACACTAATGATATTCAAAGGTACATATCGACACCAAACACCAAATCAATAGGGTATATGCAGAGCTGGTGTTTCTTCCCATACTGATAAACTTCCGCTGAACCCTAATGTGACTTTTTTCCATTTTATACGGTTCCTTTCACACCATCGATGTTATAATGCAATTAAAATAAAATCAGTTAAACAGACTTTGGCATTCATTTATTTGCTCAAGCGTAAAACGAAACAAAAAGCCGTTTACTCGCACACGCCTGTCAGGATTAGCATGCTAGCGTAGAAGCGCCATTAAATATACTAGGGTGAAATAAATGTTCATATTTTAAAAGACACGGCAGGGGGAAATTTAGTGCAGTGCTTCTTGTACAATCTGAAACCCACTTTATATTGGATATCTCTCAGCACAGATCGCTGATTTTTAAAGAAAACAGACCTTAAACGCACCAATTTTGTAATGGCATATAGTTCACTTAAAGCGCGTAACCCAGGTTACTGACAAATTAAAAGTCCTTCCACATATACCCTATACCAGGGGTCACCAATCTCGGTCCTGGAGGCCCGGTGTCCCTGCAGGGTTTAGCTCCAACTTGCCTCAAATGTCCTTTCATTCTAATTCTTATTCATTTTGCTGTAAAAATTGACAATAAATAGGTCATTTCAATTGTATTTTCAATAGGAAACTGATTTTTAGTGACAGTTTAATTTTTTTAATTGAAGGGAGACAGCTGGAGAGCCACATATTTTTGGTCAAAGAGCCACATGTAGCTCCCGAGTCATAGGTTCCCTACCCCTGCCCTATACCATAAAACCACTTAGCGATGTAATTTACTTGTAATTTATTTAGTTTGCCTCATTCATCCATCCCCATATAGACAACTTTTCTGGTGTCAGTTTGCTCGGTAGCTCACTTTATATGGAGTTTTGTCTCAGAAAACGTTTACACATTGGCCCCAATATGCTTACTATTTTCTATTGTGCTTTTGAGTCTAATCCATCTGTCGCTCTGGTGGCATGGTTTGGAAGTCTGTCCCTTAATAACAGGAAAAGACTGAGCCAGTTTATTAGGTGGTCTTGCAAGTTGATTATTGAATCCCTGTATAGTAGGCAGCTTTTCCAGATTGCCCAGAACATTAGCAGCTGTAGCTCTCATCTCATCTCCCAAGACCAGTTACTCACTGAAGCTAAGCAGGGCTGAGCCTGGTCAGTAGCTGGATGGGAGACCACATGGGAAAACTAGGTTGCTGATGGAAGGGCCCTCAACCTGTGGTCTGTGTGAGTCCTAATGCCCCAGTAAAGTTAAGAGGACACTATACTGTCAGTGAGTGCCGTCTTTCAGATGAGATGTAAAACCAAGGTCCTGACTCTCTGTGATCACTAAAAACCTTGTAAAGAGTAGGGGTGTAACCCTCAATAGGCCCTTACGATTATGGCCTCCCAGTCATTCCCATCCACCGAACTGGCTCTATCACTGTCTCTCCACTCCACCTATAGCTGTGGTGAGCGCACTGGCGCCATTGTCCTGTGGCTGCTGCACACTAGTGGTGGTGTGGAGAGACCCACCTCATGATTGTGAAGCGCTTTGGGTGTTTAGCCATACACAATAAATGCTCTATATAAATACACACATTACATTATATCCTCCGTTTGAGTTTAGCTACTGTCTTAGGGTCAAAAGTTTCAGACGCTTTTTAGTAGGACAAAAGGTTACAGGAATAACTTTGTCCCATCATCTATTGTCGGTCTGTATAAACTGTAATATTTTATAATGTACTTTTGTATGTGTATATGTGTGATTTAATTGTTTGTATCAAATGCCAAACTTTGCAAAAAAAAATTAATAAATAAATGTCCCTATTGGGTACCAATAAAGTTAACTGAAATGAACGGTACTTGTGATGCAGAGTAGGTTCCACAAAAGAGATAAAAGCAATGTAAAATAAAGGTAAAACTATGTAGTTGCGTTTTTTTCTCTTACGTTCGCTTTTGAAAACACTTTTTTGAAAAAAAAAAAAAAAAAAACTTTTGACATTTCCCCATTTGAATTGTCACATGGATTGAGTCATCAAATTCGGAGTTCCTATAGGTTGTTGAATTTGCGCTAATCGCAGCTCTTGTCACACAGCAGGAATGTGTCTGAAATCTTCTGACACTGCCAGAACTTCATTGGAGGAAAAATCTGATCGCAATGGGCTTTAATCGGCTGTCAGTGAACATGTCATTGATCAAAGATCACTGATTTTGGCCTATGATTTCAGGAATCTTTTAGGATTTCCCAAATTAAGCTTAAGTGACCGACAGCGACTGTTGGCAACCAGATTGGCATGTTGAGTGACAAAGTTGAGAATCCTTCAACTTTATGCAAATTGAAGAGCGACTTTCCTGCGCGACAGCCAATAAGAGGACCAGTAGAGCTCATGTGATCCTCTCTCAGCTTGCTCACAGGCCGGTTGTATTCTCCGTGCTGTAGACCTACACAGACCTGCATTTGCAGCAGGTCGCCACCCAAAGTCGCTGCTAGCGTGAATGAGGCGCAAGTATGGTCTCAACAGCATTCAAATGTTAGCGGTAAAATGGACGTTTTTAAAACTTCAGAACTGATTAGTACCAAACTTCCCATATCATGACAACACTAACCCTAAGTAATGTATTTAACATTGGTAAATATGTAGACAGCACCCTCTTGTGGATTTGTCAACTGAAACATTCAACAAAACATACCCTGAGCAACATATTTTATTTCAAGAGAGTTCACACTTAGCTGAAGATTGATAATAAAGCTTGTTTGGCATGCTGTCCCAGGAAATAGTCCTGAGCTTATGAGATCCTCGAGCCCTGGACTCCCTCCCGTTTGCAGTGCGAGAGGGGAGTTTGAGCTCAGGTAGATCTCGATGAACTTTCCCTAGCGTATTTCTAGCTAAATGATGAATATGGATGACTGAGGAGAGGTGTACTCGCTAAGAGCTTGGCTATGGTATCAATTTTGTGTTCAATTTACTTAGGTTACGTGTTTTTGGACTGTGGGAGGAAACCGGACCAGGGGGAAACCAACGCGAGCTCAGGGAGAACGAGCAAACTCAGCACAGAAATGTCATCTGGTTTAGTAGGGACTTTTACCAGAGGCATTCCTGCTGTGAGGCAACAGTGCTAATCACTGGGCCGCCGTGTCACCCATCTGGAAAGGAGGGGGAGTAGGGGTGGGTCTTCAAGACGAAGATATTGAGATAAGAAAAATTCTAGCTCTTTATAGCGAGTTAGGAATTATCTGATTGGAGAATCGATCATGAGCTGACGCGGGAACAGCTATGAATAATCATAAGCACGTGATCCTCACGAAATTAGTTTATAAATAAACTTCACATTGCGCAAAAATTATTATTCCAGTGAGGTCAAAGCAGACATATTTAGCAGCTATTACTTAAGATTTTAGTGTGATAATTCCAAAACTGTTGCTCAAGAAACATGTATTATTATTGTCAGTGTAAAAAATATGTTTGCTGCTCAATCTGTTTGTGATTTGATCCTTTAATGAACTGAAGATTCAAAATACAAGCTTATTTTATAACATTGCCTTTACAGTCACCTTCTATTAATTTAATGCACCTTTACTGAACAAAATGATTAACTCCTGAAAAAAAACACACACACAAAATTATGAGCGGTCATGTATACGAGTTATGTATACATTTCCTTTTTCCACCAGGCACATCATAATGTTTACCTTCTGCTCCTCCCTTTCTCTGGCGATATGGCATTTTTCTATTTTCCACTCCCTCATAAAATCCCGTAGATATCCAAAGATCGTAAGGATGCCATAGCCCATGTACGTGAGCACGGCAACCAGCATGGGAGTTTCCTCGAAGGACTCGATGAACGGCCTGCTGTAGAGTTCTCCATTGCATGCAGCATGATAAACCTGTAAAGCAACACAATTCAAGTCATGGTACATCACACCGTGGGTTGCTGATTACAAGAAGCACCTATGCAACGCAGACATTTGCAAAACAGCTTCTGGTTTAAACAATAGCGTGCATTTATAAGTCAGATTAAGTTCAGTCTCCCATTGTCAAGAACTGTTACTCATGGTGACCCACAGGACACACAAGTTTCAGATCAAGTCGTTCATTCAAAACCCAGTGATTTGCAGGCACATGTGACTAGTCATGCCCCGCTAACAAATACCACAGAGTCTAGCAACAGTGACATCCACGTGAGCCGCCATCAGCTCCAAGATTGCAGCACAACTTTGCATTCAACTGCACATCTGAAAGCGTCTTCCAGGAAAAAAGCTTATTGAAGATAAGAGATTTACAGAAGATCTGCGTGATTTGCTTTTGAAGACAGTAGCTGATCAATAAACATTTATTATCATTATTGTCAATGTTAAAAACATTTTAGTTGCTCGTTATGTTTTTATATGATTCGTTGATGAACAGAGGGCTCAAAATAAGCTTAAAAAATAGAATAATTATGTCCTTTTTAATGTCCTTAATGAAACATTTTATTAATATTTGCTGAACAATATGAACAACTAATTCCAAAAAAATACACACACAAGCACAATTTTGAATGTTTATGAGCCTTGCTAGTCAGGTTAGTAGTGTAAAGACAGGAACAATAGCAATAACAAACTGGAGAACATCTTGGAATAGATGAAGCTGAACTCCCACTCAAACACTTCTAGTGCAGGAAGCACATGACAGACATTCCTAAAGCTTTAACGTGAATCATGAGTTGCCTTCAATAACTTGCACAAGACACTGGTATGATCCCAACATCTTGACTTAGATTTTGCAGTGCATTTGAATTGAATACAGATTTATTACTTTTAAATAGATGTATAAATATATAAATGGTTTTAAAAATAGTATTAATGTATAAATTAAAATGATGTTCCCAAATATATTATTTTAATACAACTATTTTTGTAATTTCCCAAAAATAGAAGGACAAAATTACTGAATCCTGTAATTTTTAGATGCCGAACAGTGGAAAGCATTATCACAAGCAAAAGCCTATACCTATATAAACTGCAATGTTGAAATTAGAATATCAAACAGCAAAAATGACTATGTAAATAAGAAGTTTAGCATGTCTCTGTGAATGAATTATGTTTTGTTTACACAGATATTAAAGCAGGTGTGACTGTGTTTGTGGTCTCATATGATGACATGAACACATGCACTTCACTCTGAGAGTCATTTCACAAGATTTCACCATCTTATAAGAGGAAAAACTGTTGTCACATCATACAAACAGAAACTCCATCTTTTTCATGATGACCAAAACAAAAGTTTGGTTTAACTGTAACAGGAAAAGATTACAAATCAATCCCTCCAGAATTTTGCAGTGAATTAATTTAAAAATGATTTGTTTGGTCAAAACTAATGGCGTTATTTGCTTCAGTTTGAGGATTAACGGACTAACTATTAAAAGGACTAAAGCAGAGATGTCAAACTCAATTCCTGGAGGGGCGCAGCCCTGCACAGTTTAGTTCCAACCCTAATTAAACACAGCTGATCAAACTAATTAAGTATTCAGTCATGTTTGAAACCTATACAGGTAAGTGTGATGAAGCAAGGCTGGAAATAAACTGTGCAGGGCTGTGGCCCTCCAGGAATTGAGTTTGACATCCCTGAACTAAAGGAATTAACAATTCCACAATACATTTTACCTATCTAAGTAATAAAATCATTTAAAACTTGAATGTAAAAAGTTATTTCAACATGTAGCCTAAACGTAATGTAAAACTAGCAGCATAGTATATATTTCATTATATACTTGCTCGCACATGGAACTAAAATAATAAATAAAAGTGCAGTCTTTTGTGGTCATCCATATATTGGTGCAAACTTATCTTTTTGTTATACATCAAAAATGTCATTGACAACCACATAACTGATGAAAGAGCCAATCAGAAATTATTGTAGGTAAGAATACACTCAGTATCCCTCAAAACACTGAAAACTTAAGTTAGATTATTCATTTGATTAAATTTATAAATTTGGTTCACTGAGGCATATTACACAAACTAACATTACTGAAAAAAAATAGACCTTCCTGATCATCAATGTATAATTCGCAGTGTTTTAAATTACAAATGCTTTAAAAATTATTGTAATCGAGTAGTTTTTCTCAGGAGTTGTAGTTAAAAAAAAAAAAAGTGTACTTTTACTTTCCCTTGAGTACATTTTTAGTGCAGTATTGATACTTTTACTCCACTACTTTCGTTCAACCTGCAGTCCTTTATTTTTTCTTGTCTATGGGGATTAGAAAAATCAGTCCTGTGATTCTTTTCCAATCAAATCGCACATAGAATGTAAAATTGCATCATTATGAACAACCTCAAGACACAAGTGCTTTATAAACCGTTTGGAAGCATTAAAAGATGTCCAAAATCTTGCGCTAAATGCACTACAGAATGTTACGTTTACACACACATATCAGCTTTTCACAGCGTAATACTCAATACTTGAGTACTTTTGAAAGGTCTACTTTGTACTCATACTTTTACTAATATTTACAACAGGTACTTTTACTCTACTTGCACTACAATTTGGATGTAGTGTAAATTTGATTTGATTAAAGTAATGATACTTTAACTAGAGTATGATTTTTCAGTACTTTCCAACACTGATAATTCGCACCCTGTTCATATTTACAAGTCCACCAATTACTGGGTGCAAAAAAAAAGATGTTAAGCTGCCAATATCTTGACTTCTCAATGCATTTGAATTGCATTAACGCAAAGGCAGCATGAGGTTGCATATTAACTTTCTGGTTCAACAAACACATGCAGTTGAGTTTCCACTTGTGGCAGTATCATTAGCTAGATCTTGTCTGATTTTATAGGGCTGATGAAAAGATATTACGAGGAGAAAGTCTGCATATCATCCGTCTGTCAAACTTTACTTTTCCACATGTGATCATGCCATAAACAGTGAAACTGCACGCCATGCACTAACGGAGCAGCATTCAGTATTGAGAACAGCTGCCGTTTGTTTCCATGCTTCATCGTCATTACTATTATCATTGTTACCTTCTAACAAAACGCACATGCATGTGAGGAGAATTAAACGCGCACTACTCAAAAATCTCAGCGGATGATGTGGCCTCACCTTCTCTTGCTTTTGATACTGAAGATGGTGATGATGGTTCTTCACCATGCCATTTCTTCCTGGTTTCACACCATTGGCTGCATGACAATCCTCAGTTT
Organism: Danio aesculapii; assembly: GCF_903798145.1. Classification (NCBI taxonomy): domain Eukaryota; kingdom Metazoa; phylum Chordata; class Actinopteri; order Cypriniformes; family Danionidae; genus Danio; species Danio aesculapii. The sequence continues at coordinate 35,017,678 of NC_079451.1, forward strand.
TATTCCCCGCGCTCTCAGTCATACTTATCCAAGACTAAACACACATACAATCAAATGCATGAAGACGGAAAGATGGAAATGAGCCGCTTTCAGGGCGACGCGCGTCCCCGCTACCCTGAGCACCACAAGAGAGAAACCTGAAATTCCAGCCTCCGCATACCGGAAATCGACGCCCCGTTACTCGCGCCAGCCAATTGGAGAGTGGAGTTGAGATCCTGGGAGTGGCTTATGTATGAAAAGGGCGTGGCGGATGAGAGCGCTTCAGCTGCTGAGAGGAATGAACTCTAATAACCTCAGGGTGTTTCACCTGTGTCTGAATAACTGACTGACTCCGCATTGCTCAAATACTCGACTGATGCTTGAACTTGAAATCAAATCTGATTAGCTATAATAATCTGCGAACACGTTTACGGTTGGGTTACAAAAGCACGAGGAAGCAACATCACAAGATAGACATGATCAAGACTGCATCCGTTTCCTTTTTTGATTGTTTTATAAATATTCCTGTAACGCAACTTTTCTACGCAAGGGTTTTTAAAAGTTAATGGAGGACAATAATGTATGTATGTATGTATGCATGTATGTATGTATGTATGTATGTATGTATGTACAGCTGAAGTCAGAATTATTAGCCCCCCTTTGAATTTACTTTCTTTTTTAAATATTTCCCAAATGATGTTTAACAGAGCAAGGAAATTTTCACAGTATGTCTGATAATATATTTTCTTCTGGAAAAATACTTATTTGTTTTATTTCGGCTAGAATAAAAGCAGTTTTCATTTTTTAAAATCATTTTAAGGTCAAAATGATTAGCCCCTTTAAGCTATATATTTTTTTGATAGTCTACAGAACAAACCACCGTCATACAATAACTTGCCTAATTACCCTATCCTGCCTAGTTAACCTATTTAACCTAGTTAAACCTTTAAATATCAATTTAAGCTGTTTAAAAGTGTCTTGAAAAATATCTAGTAGAATGTTATTTACTGTCATCACGGCAAAGATAAAATAAATCAGTTATTAGAAATGAGTTATTAAAACTATTATGTTTAGAAATGTGTTCTCTTTCGGGTGGGTTGGAGGGGGGTGGCTAATAATACATACTGTATGTATGTATGTATGTATGTATGTATGTATGTATGTATGTATGTATGTATGTATGTATGTATGTATGTATGTACAGTGCTCAGCATATATAAGTACACCCCTTACAAATCGTTTAAATTCATATTTTTAATAGGAAGCTATACAATATTATATTTGTGCGTAAACATTAGATAAGTCAGTACTGAAGCCAAACCTATAGCTAATCTAACAAAACAACTTATGATAACGGTCCAAAAACGAGTACACCCAAATTTATATGTTATAGAAAAATATTAAATACAAATTTTAAAAAAGAGGAAAAATCAAGAGAAGCAAAAAAAGTGAAAAATGTAGTTACATTTTGTAGGTTTAAATTTTTTTTTTGCAATACTTTGCTTGAGTTTAATTGTATTATCTTTCAATTTCTAAAATAATATTTTAATAAATATATCTGTTTAATAAATATTTGTTTAAATGCACCAAAATACTTTGCCTATATTCGCTGAGAAATGGATAAAAATATTCATTTTCAAAATGGGGTGTACTCAATTATTCTGAGCACTGTATGTATGTATGTATGTATGTATGTATGTATGTATGTATGTATGTATGTATGTATGAAAGAATAGGGTTTGTTTTATAACTTTTAATGCACATGCACAAATAAAATTAACAATGAGTTTCTAATGTAAATATTACTTTCATTTAAATCCAAATCATTATTATGAATCATAATGTGCAGCATTTAAAAAAATACGGGACACTCAAGCCAAAATTTTCTCAGTCTGTTTGTGAATGTCAGTTTTATACATTAAATATATATTAAAATCTAATACAAAAATAAAAAAATTCATTCATTCATTTTCCTTTGTCTTAGTCCCTTTATTCATCAGGGGTCGCCACAGCGGAATGAATCACCAACTTATCCAGCATATGTTTTACACAGCGGATGCCCTTCCAACTGCAACCCAGTACTGGGAAACATCCATACACACTAATTCACATACGTACACTATACGGTCAATTTAGCTTATTTAAGGCTGGGGAGAACATGCAAACTCCACACAGAAATGCCAACTGACCCAGCCGGGACTCAAACCAGCGACCTTCTTGCTGTGAGGCGACATTGCTACCCACTGCATCGTCCATAAAAATATTGTATTATTTAATTATTAATGAAAATGTTAATATTTATTAAAAATGTTATTTATTTATTTACTTTACTTTCAATTTAGTTTATGTTTCCCAGTACATAAAACATATAAATATAAATCATATGCTAAATATAATAAATACAAATCAGGGACTAAGCCAAAGGACAATGAATGAATGAATTTAGTTTATTTATACAGTGTATTTTATTAACAGTGTTGGAGAAAAAGAAATATAATAAAATCTAGTCACTTTTATGAAGTAATATATTACTTTTTAGGGTGGTGTGGTAGTGCAGTGGGTAGCGCTGTTGCTTCACAGCAAGAAGGCCGCTGGTTGGAGCCTCGGCTGGGTCAGTTGGTATTTCTGTGTGGAGTCTGCATGTACTCTCCGTGCTGGCGTGGGTTTTCTCTGGGTGCTCCGGTTTCCCCCACAGTCCAAAGACATGCGATATAGGTGAATTTGATGAACTAAGTTGGCTGTAGTGTGTGAGTGTGACAGTGTATGGGTGTTTCCCAGTACTGGGTTGCGGCTGAAAGGGCATCCGCTGCGTAAAAACATATGCCGAAAAAGTTGGCGGCTCATTCTGCTATGGCGACCTCTGATAAATCAGAGAAACGTACAGTACATTGACATCTGGGATTCCAAAAACACATTTTAAACTATATATTTATATTTAAATTATATTTATTTTTTTGTTTGTTTGTTTTTCTTAATTCATTCATTCTTTCATTCATTTATATGGTGCATTCTACCAACGATATAAAGCTTTTAAGTGTGCTAATAAATTTAGATTTGTGTCAATGTAAATATTGTCATAATATGAAACCCTAAAGTATAATATACAGTTGAAGTCAAAATTATTAGCCCCCTTTTAATTTTTTTTTCAATATTTCCCAAATTATGTTTAATAGAGCAATGGAAATTTTCACAGTATGTCTAATAATATTTTTTCTTCTGGAGAAAGTCTGATTGTTTTATTTTGGCTAGAATAAAAGCAGTTTTAATTTTTTAAAAGACCATTTTAGGGACAAAATTATTTGCCGCTTTAAGCTATATTTCTTTTCGAAGTCTACAGAACAAACTATCATTATACAATAACTTGCCTAATTACCCTAACCTGCCTAGTTAACCTAATTAACCTAGTTAAGCCTTTAAATGTCACTTTAAGCTGTATAGAAGTGTCTTGAAAAATATCTAGTCAAATATTATGTACTGTCATCATGGCAAAGATAAAATAAATCAGTTATTAGAAACGAGTTATTAAAACTATTATGTTTAGAAATGTGTTGAACAAATATTCTTTCTGTTAAAAATAAATTGGGGAAAAAATAAACAGTGGGGCGAATAATTCAGGGGGGCTAATAATTCTGACTTCAACTGTATATTAAAACCTAAAGCTATTTTACATTTTATCGCACATACAGGAACATATACTCATACATAAAAGCAAATAACATGAATAAACTACATTTTACATTATATAAACTTGTATTCATTTCTTAGAGTGTTTCAACGAGAGCAGCATGAGACTGTCCATCACATCTCTCTGTGCTGGAGTAAACACTGTGGGCCAGTTGGTGTCTCTCTTACCTCACGCTCACACAGCTCATCTATAACTACAGGGATATTACCCGAATCAGCGCATTGCACATCTCCAACAACACCCAATGTCTCCTGCAGACAGAAAAGCCTGTGAACGCCCTGTCCAAACCACAGCCAAGACAAAACCAAGAAAAGGCCCTTCCCTCTGTTTCTCCACACAATCGCATCATTGTCGCTTTGAACTTGCTGTTCGAGGCCTGGAAATAAATAAACACAAATGAATGAATAAAAACACGTAATCTCATGCTGCCAGACCAAGATAAGACTGTTCAGTTGGCATGAATTAAACAATGGCAGCTGTTTTTTTTTATTAGGCTCAAAAAACAGTCTGTAAAAGATATAAACCAGAGTGAGAAATGACGTGTGATATAAAGAGAAAAAAACATGAGTGCAGAAGTTGAGTAAAGCCTGAGGGACAGTGGAACTGGATCATGCACAGGAGTCATTACTCGGAGATAAAACATCTGTGAGGGTCAGTGGAAAACAGACTGGGCCGTATAATCACCATTGACATTGAGCAGGACAATCTGCGTTATTCACATTAATAACGGCAGATGTTTTCTTGTTTCTTCATTTATCCTGTTCTGAATCTAAACAAGATAGAAACATCCTTGAACTTGAAAACATACATTTGTGTAGAGAGGGCTACATATTGATCTACTTTGTTGCAAATGAATATTGAATACAGGCCTGTAGCCAGCCTGGTGAATGGGGTGGTTCTTTTTTCTCCAAAAGGGGACCTTTTTGCAAATATACGCCTCATTTTCTATTGAATTGTGAAATTTAAATACTGCATTTTAGTGACATTTTAAGCACTATTCTAAATTAGCTTGTCGGATGATCATCATAACACACTTTTGACTATTTAGCTAAAATACTTTTCAAATCAATTTTAATATGGGCGGTTTTTGATGCTTTACACATTTTTATTGGTCATATTTTGTTTCAAGAAGAAGTTCGAAGACTTACAATAAAACTGACTTGTTTTCTGCATTTAAAAACAATACAGTAGTAAAAGATGACTTCACTTACGTCAGATTGTGTGTTTTCTTGTACAGCTGAATGTTGGACTCATGAAAAATATTTGTTAGCATTGGCCAAAACAGGTAACAGGTAATAGGTAACACTTTACAATAAGGTTCATTAGTTCATGCGTTTACTAACATGAACTAATCATGAACAACACTTGTACAGCATTTATTAATCATAATTAAACATTTACTTTATTGCATAACTTTATTAAATTTTACTTATACATTTTACTTATTTTATTTATACTTTATTACATTTTTTAACATTACTTTATTAACATTCAATCCATGCTTGTTAACATTAGTTAATGCACTGTGAGTTAACAAACTAACAATGAACAACTGTATTTTCATTAACTAACGTTAACTAACATGAACAAATACTGCAGTAAATGTTTTTTTCATTGTTTGTTCATGTTAGTAAATGCATTAATTAACATTAACTAATGAACCTTTTTGTAAAGTGTGACCAATGATGATAAATTTTTTATAACATTAAAACATGATATATTTTTTATAAAACATTATATTTATTACATTAATAAATGGGTCATACATCATTTTAAATGATTCAAAATCATTTCTTTATACATGGTGTATTATTGAACTAGGGCTGCACAATACAGTTGAAGTCAGAATTATTAGCCCGCCTGAATAATTAGTCCCCCTGTTTATTTTTCCCCCAATTTCTGTTTAAGGGAGAGATTTTTTTTCAACACATTTCTAAACATAATAGTTTTAATAACTCATCTCTAATAACTGATTTTATCTTTGTCATGATGACAGTAAACAACATTTGATTAGATATTTTTCAAGACACTTCTAAACAGTTTAAAGTGAAATTTAAAGGCTTAACTAAGTTAATTAGGTTAACTAGGCAGGTTAGGGTAATTAGGCAAGTTATTGTATAACGATGGTTTGTTTTGTAGACTTTTGAAAAAAAAACATATATAGCTTTAAGGGGCTAATAATATTGACCTTAAAATGGTTTTTAAAAAATTAAAAACTGCTTTTATTCTAGCCAAAATAAAACAAATAAGACTTTCTCCAGAAGAAAAAAATATTATCAGACATACTGTTAAAATTCCCTTGCTCTGTGAAACATCATTTGGAAAAAAGAAAAAAAAATTCAAAGGGGGGCTAATAATTCCGACTTCATCTGTATATCGTTTTAGCATCAATATCGCAATATCGCCTCTAAAATATGTCATGTTAACATTTGTTGACATTTAAAAAGTTTATTTCTTAAAAATATGCCTCCATAGAGGTCCTATCTCTGAAAATGTTTTACATAGGCCTATGAAGGACGAAAATTATTTTGCGATGTTGAAATAAAAGAGTTATCCCATTTTCTTATTCATTTTTTTCCAGTTCAATTCATCTTTATTTATAAAGTGTAGATTGTCTCAAGCAGCTTAACATGGAAGATTAAAGTAGATTGAAACTGTGTCAGTCCAGTTTTCAGAGTTGAAGTTCAGTTTAGTTCAGTTCAGTGTGGTTTAATATTTACTGCTGAAAGTCCAAACACTGAAGAGCAAATCCACCGATGCAAAGCTCCATGAGTTCCAAACCAAGCTAGCCATTGGCAACAGTGGTGAAGAACAAACTTTACCAATCGATGAAAGTGAAGAAAAAAAAAACATGATGGAAATCAGGCTCAGATGGGCACGAACATTTCTCCTCTGGAAAAACTTCTTGTGCAGAGCTGCAGTCTAAGTGCTGGAGGCCAGAGAATGCTGAATGTCCATCATGGAGAAGCTGCAGGTCTGAGTAGGTCACCGGTGGGTGTTCATGCTGGCCCACAGGATCAATGCAGAGAATCGTCTGTCACTGGGGTCTTTCAGGAATCAGTCCCATGCTCTCCGCTCCTCCATGACCACCAGAGCATCTGCTCAGGATACGGCCTGGTCCAGAATTATGGAGACCTCAGGATAAGGAACAACAGAGTAAAATAAGTGTAGATGCTATTCAAACAATAATGACTTTTGAGAAGTGTTCATTGTTTAATTATCATTGTGGCCAAATTCATTCATTCATTTTCCTTCAACTTCAACCAAGTTTTTTATTTATCAGGGATCGCCACAGCAGAATGAACCACCAACTATTCCAGCATATGTTTTACACTGCAGATGCCCTTCCAGCCGCAACCCAGTACTGGGAATGTGGTCAAACTGTAATTGTGAATATCATTTGTAATTGAATTAAACTTGTTTGACAAGAAAGAAAGAAAGAAAGAAAGAAAGAAAGAAAGAAAGAAAGAAAGAAAGAAAGAAAGAAAGAAAGAAAGAAAGAAAGAAAGAAAGAAAGAAAAAAAGAAAGAAAGAAAGATTTAAATTATTTTTGCTGCCTGTTGAAACTACTTATTTAAAATGAGCTGAATCAGCACGTTTATTTAGTTTCTGGGTGACAACTTAATTGTTTTCTGTTCGATACACTTACATTTGTAAAGGCAATTAAGTTAATTTAATTATGGGATAACATGAAATAATTGTGTGGAACCCAGCATTTTATACAATCAAGAAAGAAAGAAAGAAAGAAAGAAAGAAAGAAAGAAAGAAAGAAAGAAAGAAAGAAAGAAAGAAAGAAAGAAAGAAAGAAATTCAAAATAAAAATGATTTCAGGAGAATCAGATGAAATGCACAGCTCGTATGGTTGTTTTTGTCACCCAGCAGCTGTGAAGCCGAGTTCAGCGAATCAGTTTTGAGCACAAACCCTCTCTTCTGTTCTTCTGCGTCTATCTCCACACTCTCCGCTTCAGGCACACGAGAATTTTTACAGCACCACCAAAGAAATCTGCGCCAGAAACATTAAACACAAGCCCTTTATCTCCCCTCTCCCTTCTTCTCCACACAAGCCGCTCTATGTTTAATTAAGAAGAGAAAAAAGAAAGAAGAACCAATAAAGGCAAGAAGTGTAGGAAAGCGTTCGCCCGGAGCCTTTAAAACGCTCTAAACGCTCGTTTTTTCCCCACTTCATCTTCTCGCTGCATTGACTTTTCACTCTCGGATGCTGGACTGTGGTTTATATAAGCGTTTTTTGGGTAGAATGTCACTCAAGGAGATTGGTGTCAGAGCTGATAACGTACCAAAGTGATCGGAGACCGAGATCTCGCCACCTAATTATGGAGACTCTTGGCCGCCGCGCATCTGGACGGCCGCGATAAGAGACTGCAGCTGACGGGAATAAAGCGTCCGTGAGGCGGGGGATCTCTCTCTCTCTCTCTCTCTCTCTCTCTCTCTCTCTCTCTCTCTCTCTCTCTCTCTCTCTCTCTCTCTCTCTCTCAGATTCATTGCTTGCTACAGGCTCCACATGCACTGGAGTTGGAAAGTGAGTGGGAGAGAGAAACGGAGAAAAGGAGAGCGCGGGAAACTGAGTAAAGGTGGCCATTTTCTAAAGTCACGGCGCAGTGCAGATGAGGAGGATATCAAAACGCGGTGTGTGCAGATGGAAACTATGAGGTCTTACATGTGTACAGGTTTATATTTGATAGCTGTCAATTGACATAAGAGCTTGTCAGTTCATTGCGTCAAGACTGTGCAAATTTCTGTACAACACGGTCATATCACTTCAAAGTGATACAAACATAGCCTATGCACACACACAAACACACACCAGGGCTGCCAATGTTTGGTTTTAGCTTGGTGTGAGGATTTCTGGCAAACAGATACACGGACACTAGAACGTTTTAAAGCCATGAAGATCAGTCAATTCATCAGTGTGTTTGCACTCGGTAACCATTGGTAATTTCTGTTGAGCACTGGTGAATAATATGGCAAATCTGTGGTGTTTAAGAACCTGCTCAACAGCTCTTAAATGTTCAACAGCTATTCAGCTATTCAATGTTCAACAGCTATTCAGCCTTCTCCAGTGCTGCTACAGTCAGCCAGTCCCCCAGCTCACCCTTCAGCTTCAGAGGTCTCACCGAGGGCCTGTCTACCTGTTTCGCTGACCAGAGGTGGTCTCCCGACATCATCTCCTCCGCCCTCCGAGCTACAAACTTGGCCCTCCGACCCAACGGCTCCACGTTGGCTCTCTCCTTCCTCATCTCCTCCGTGGACCGTCAGCCCACCGGCTCCACCAGGCTCCCTCATTCCATCGGCTCCGCCTTGCTCAGTCTTTGCCCTGCCTCCACCTCTGGACTCTGTTCCTCCAGCTGTGCCTCGTCTCTCCATCCTGCCAGCTCCGTTGAGCTCCTCCTTCCCTCCAGCTACGCCTCGGTCCTCTGTCGGTCTGGCTCCGTGGGCTTCCGGACCTGTGTCGTCACTTCGGTCAGGTGAGCCGTCCACTCCACCTTGGCCATCCAGGACCTCGATGTCACCTTCGCCCTACGGCTAACAGTATTTTTCATTTAGATTTTATATTAACTTTAAAAAAGGTCACATTCAACACAATTCCTCCATGTTGTCCCAACACAAATGAATTTGTTTTTACAAATTTAGGTGGATTAAACATAAAACTGTTAAGTTATCTCCAAAAAAACTCAAGATTTGTGTTGATTCAGCTCATTTTAAATATGTAGTTTGAACAATTTGAGTGTTTAGACCCTCTCCCCAATAAAAAATACCCATAGGTTGTAAGATATACTGTATGTTAATGGATTTTTCAGAAAAGTCAAAGTCAAGTAATAGCACACTTCTTTACGATAAACTGCACAATTTGAGGTATGATTCGTGTCTTTAAAAACAAGTTACACACCTTCACTTTAATGCTTTGGATTAAGGGTTTGTTTAAATCCCTAATCTGAAGCCTACGTAACAGTAATTGTTATGTTGGATTTGGCAAGTGTAATTAGGCCCCTAAAGATGACAGCAGTTGATTTACACAGTGCACATCCCTGTTACATAAATATGCAGATGACAGTGCTGAACGACAGGAACATGTCGTCTGGATGATTCAGTATTCAGAGCATGTTATCAGGCGCTCTCTGGCAAAACACACGTGACAGGAGGGGGAAAAAAGAGCTACATTACAAACCACATCCCAAAACCTATTACAGCAAGCGAAGAATTCACCCCACTGAACAGCAAAAATGATGAAGAAGAAGAAGAAGACAGAAAAAAAAAACAGACTGAAATGAAGGATCTTCAACAGGAGCTCATCCTCTCTCTCCCCCCAGAGGAAGGAAAAGCTGAAGAAGCACAACACGCTGGATCTCCTGCTGATCTGCTGGAAGTGTTTTGGATTCCCCGACACACACTTTCCAGCTTTCATTTCCTCACACTTTCCTGTTTCCTTTAGGACATTTGGAAGGAAACCTCAGTCTTCCTGGAGCACTTTATCAGATGATGACACATGAGGCCCTGTGCAAACAAACGCAAATGATTTGGAGCCCCTAGATGGCAAAAATAAGCAATGAATAAGAAAAATTGAACAAATAATATATTTTTGGTACAGATTACAGTAATTTAATAATCATAAACATAAAACTTAATTCCAAATAAAATAAATTTAAAAACACACATTTTATTTGTCTTAATTATTATTTTTATTATTATTATTATTATTATTATTATTAATAATGAACCGCCAACTTATCAAGCATGTTTTACACAGTGGATGCCCTTCCAGCTGCAACCTTGTACTGGGAATATAATAATAATAATAATAATAATAATAATAATAATAATAATAATAATAATAATAATAATATTAATAATAATAATAATTAGTATTATTATTATATGTGACAAAATATACATATTTTATATTAATAATTTGTTATATTTTTATTAATAATTTATAATTATTATGAATTTGTAATGACATAATGTCTTAATATTAGTTTAGAATAGTTTGTAGTTTTTTTTCTAAGTCAATAGTCAATACTGTTGCCATTTTACAGTGCATATATACATTCATTCATTCATTCATTTTCTGTTCGGCTTAGTCCCTTTATTAATCTGGGGTCGCCACAGCAGAATGAACCGCCAACTTATCCAGCACGTTTTTACGCAGCAGATGCCCTTCCAGCCACAACTCATCTCTGGGAAACAACCACACACACTTATTAAACTCATACACTACGGACAATTTAGCCAACCCAATTCACCTGTACCGCATGTCTTTGGACTGTGGGGGAAACTGGAGCACCCGGAGGAAACCCACGCAAACGAAGGAAGAACATGCAAACTCCACACAGAAACGCCAACTGACCCAGCCGAGGCTCAAACCAGCGACCATCTTGCTGAGGCGACAGCACTATATATACATACAAATAATAATAATAATTATTATTATTAATATTATTGTCAGTCAAATTGTATTTATATTAAATGAGGAAATAAGAAATGAAGCATGAAATTCATCAGCATGGGGTAGATAAAAATTCTCTAAATGTTATGAATTATATTTCTAATTTCTGCCTGATGATAGTAGCGTGTTCCTTTCAGCTGTTGCATAAATCATTTTGTAACCTTTAAGCGACGGTGTTTACAGAAAACAATCAATTATGACAAACACGATACAGTGGCATATTTGGGAATAGTTTTAATTGAAAGTGGCAACTGCAAAAAAAAGGTTTTACTGTGAAGAGCAAATCACAGATCTCGACAGTCTCTTTATCTGATGGTTTGATCAGAAGTCTTTAATTCTTTCACTATTTATCAGATTGTGAATCATGTGTGTAAACATGTTTGTGCTGAAACTGGCTTTCCTCAGGGGACAATCAAACCCAATAACATCACCGGCTTAGGTTTTTTATTTTTATTTAAAATGTCCTTTAGGGGTCGCTAATGGACTATAATACCACAGACAAAATTGCTTTCAAATCAGTAAAGCAGTCAGTATGAGTGGAAATGTTCATAATGATATTTTATTGTCATTGAAACTAAACAAAAAAAATAAGAAAGTAAGAAAGCATATACTGTATAAATATATATATTCATTAATTTTCTTTTCGGTTTTGTCCTTTTATTAATCTGGGGTCGCCACAGCGGAATGAACCGCCAACTTATTCAGCATATGTTTTACGCAGCGGATGCCCTTCCAGCTGCAACTCATCACTGGGAAAAGACTATCGGAGAAAAATAGCTTAAAGGGGCTAATAATTTTGACCTTAAAATGGATTTAATTTTTTTTTAAACTGCTTTTATTATAATAAAACTTTCTCCAGAAGAAAAAATATTATCAGACATACTATGAAAATTACCTTGCTCTGTTAAACATCATTTGGGAAATATAAAAAAAAAAAAAAAAAAAATTCTAAGAGGGGCTAATAATTCTTACATCAACTGTCTATATATATATATATATATATATATATATATATATATATATATATATATATATATATATATATATATATATATATATATATATATATATATATACAGAGCTCAGCATAATTGAGTAGTACACCCTATTTTGAAAATTATTTTTTTTCCATTTCTCAGTGAATATAGGCAATGCATGTTGGTGCATTTAAACTAATATAAAACAGATAAATTAATTAAAATAATATTTAAGTCAAACATATTCAAAAAACTGAAAGATAATATAATTAAATTGAAGCAAAATATTGTAAAAAAAAAAAAAATTATAACCTAAATTTCAACTAACTTTCTACATTTTTGTGCTTCTCTTCTTTTTTCCTCTTTTTAAAAATTTGCTTTTAATACTTTTTTAAAACATATACATTTTGGTGTAAGTTTTGGACCGTTATCGTAAGTTATTTTGTTAGATTAGCTCCAGATTTGGCTTTAGTACCGACTGATCAAATGTATATGCACAAATATAATATTATATAGCTTGCTATTAAAAATATGAATTTAAAAGATAGATTTGCGAGGGGTGTACCTATATATGCTGAGCACTATATATATTTGCAAATCAGGCTTTGCAGGCACATTTTAAAGCTTTAAAGGCACATTTTACAATTTAAAATCATTTTAAAGGGTTCATAAAACAACAAAAGGCACAGTATAAAAATGTTTTGTCAGATAACCTTGAAAGACACTTTTCATGATAATATCTGAAATAAATAACGTTCAAATTAATATGCAGCATGGCCCACTTTTAACATTTTTAATCCCTCCAAAAATATATATAATTTTTTTACAAAAACCTTATGGATACGAAAAAATTAGGCCATATTTACAGAAAAAGATACAAACAAAAAAGGTACGAAAAATAATAATGTAATATAATATAATATAATATAATATAATATAATATAATATAATATAATATAATATAATATAATATAATATAATATAATATAATGTTATATAATATAATATAATATAATGTTATATAATATAATGTTATATAATATAATATAATATAATATAATATAATATAATATAATATAATATAATATAATATAATATAATATAATATAATATAATATAATATAATATAATATAATACATTCCAAATAAAATGTTTAAACACACTTGCAATATTTACATAAGAGTATATATTTACATTAAACACACAGTCCCAGAATAAAAAGAAAAATTATGATACACCAGTGTTTTGGAATATAGAAAATGGTCTTTATGCTGTTTTCATCTGTTTTTATATTATTTGTTTTTATTTTATTTTTACTTGTCTATTTTATTCCTGTGTATGTAAAGCACTTTGTATTGCCACTGTGTATGAAATGTGCTATATAAATAAACTTGCCTTGCGTTTCCTTACACTAACATTTCTATGTCTAAATTAGTCACTTTTATATTTTTTAATGCATAAATCAATCACTTTTACAATTTTAACATTTTTTAAATAAATAATAAATAAAAAATAAATAAATAAATAAAATACATAAATAAATCTTGCAGTTCTTCACCAAATATGCTATTTATCCACACATGATGCTTCAAACAGCATGTTTTTCATACGGTTCACATCTCAGGAGGCTGTGAAAACGCCAACCTTTACCTTCTTTATTTTAGGGGCTTTTATCAAAAGAGCAGTTATGGCCTAAATAATGTGAAAGGTAACACAGTCACATCAAAGCCAGCAGTGCATACAGCGGGCATCTATAATGTTCTCTGGCGAACTGCATTACTCTCCGCATCGAACCCGGACACAATTACAGCAGCCCTGCAACAATTTCACAGCGCGACTGTGGCCACTCAGCACATAGAGTTGCCATGGGAAACAGTGTGATTGAAAAAGACAAATTACAGGCTGCCAAAAGAGAAGAGAGAGATGAAGACAAGAAAAAGAGAGAGAGCATTTTGTTCTCTGCAACATGCAAGATATTAGATAAAATGCAAACAATTGTCTTTTCACCTTTAGGTAATCTGAAGTATCATAGTTAAATACTTTCAGAAGGTAAGATTTTGCAGACAGGTGCAATCGAAATTCAGCAGAATTTAAACTGTGAAAATACAGAGGGTTCAATCGTACATTTGTTCATTTATTCATGTTGTGAAAAGGTTCAAAAGTTTACAAAGTAATGGTGCAGTTTCACTACTGCAAATTATTACACCAAACGTCTAAACAATTATGTATTTAATTAATCCATTATTGACTGATTAATGTCTTCTGGAGAATAACTATTGTATTTTTTTCTATGCACCTTTGGATGTACCGTTTTAGAATATCATGTCATTTCTGTTGTTTCGTTATATCAGTTTTGTTGTTGTTTGTTTGTTTGTTTGTTTGTTTGTTTGTTTTCGCATTTGACTAAAACTAAAACTATAAAAGTAAAATAGTTCTGTTAATTAAAATAATATTGACATTAACAGAAAAACGGAATAAATCAAAATGTATTTTATAGATTTTCACGAATTTTATTGTATTTTAACTCATTTTAATGTTTATTTAGATTAAAAATGAAGCAAATATACACTACAGGTCAAAAGTTTTCGGGTCAGTAGGATTTTAAAATGTTTTAAAATAAGCTTCTCCTGCTCACCAAGGCTTCATTCATTTCATCCAAAAATACAGTACAAATTGTAAAACTGTGAATTATTATTAGCCCCCTTGAATTATTAGCCCCCCCTATATTTTCCCCCCAATTTCTGTTTAAGGGAGAGAAGATTTTTTCACCACATTTCTAAACATAATAGTTTTAATAACTCATTTATAATAACTGATTTATTTTATCTTTGACTAGATATTTTTCAAGACACTTCTATACAGCTTAAAGTGACATTTAAAGGCTTAACTAGGTTAATTAGGTTAACTGGGCAGGTTAGGGTAATCAGGCAAGTTATTGATCAACGATGGTTTGTTCTGTAGACTATTGAAAATAATCTAGCTTAAAGGGGCTAATAATATTGACCTTGCTTTTTTTCATTCATTCATTTTCTTTTCAGCTTAGTCCCTTTATTAATCGGGGGTCGCCACAGCGGAATGAACCACCAACTTATCCAGCATAGGTTTTACGCAGCGGATGCCCTTCCAGCTGCAACATCCACACACACTACGGACAATTTAGCCTTCCCAATTCACCTGTACCGCATGTCTTTGGACTGTGGGGAAAACCGGAGCACCCGGAGGAAACCCACACGAACGCAGGGAGAACAGGCAAACTCCACACAGAAACGCCAACTGACCCAGCCGAGGCTCGAACCAGCGACCTTCTTGCTGTAAGGTGACAGCACTACCTACTGCGCCACTGCGTCGCCCAAACTGCTTTTATTCTAGCCGAAATAAAACAAATAAGACTTTCTACAGGAAAAAAAATATTATCAGACATACTGTGAAAATTTCCTTGCTCTATTAAACATAATTTGGGAAATATTTAAAAAAGAAAAAAAATTCAAAGGGAGGCTAATAATTCTGACTTCAACTGAACACACACACACACACACACACACACACGCGCACACACACACGCACACACACACACACACACACACACACACACACACGCACACACACACACACACACACACACACACACACACACACACACACACACACACACACACACATATGAAATGCTTCAAAATATATCATAAACAATAAATCAAAATTAAATGAAATACTGAAGAAATAGACCTTTAAAAATGTCAAAAACACAACAAACTCACAATAAGTTTGTAAAAACAACAACAACAACAACATTAAATTAAAACTCTAAAAGTAAAAATTCTTTCTTCTCTTCAAAAAAAAAAGAAGATATTTTGAATAATGTTGTATCTGTATCCATTGAGGTTCAAAGTATTATTTTTTTTCTACTATGGATATCAGTGGCTTCCGGTTTCCAATATTATTTAAAACATCTTTTTTATGTGCAACAGAAGAAAAAAAACTCATAAAGCTTTGGTTCCACTTGATTGTGAATAAACGCAGGTCATTTTTTCAGCTTTGGGTGAACTGTCCCTGTAGTATCATTGCATCCCAATAAAAGTTCTGTGGTTTAATCAATGTGTTTAACTAGCAAATAAGATGTTATATACTCAATAGTACTGTATTTGAGAAAAGAAAAGTCTTCTTTAATCTCAGCATGGCTGTGATTTCAGTAGACATGGTTCAGGTCAGCTGTTGAGTTACTTTCAATCTCTCTCTCTGTCTTTCCCACCCTCAGTGTCAGTCTCTCTTGCTCTCCTTCACTCTATCATGAAATCGCAGATTAGGAGAGTGAATGTTCAGACACACTGAGGAGCGCCAGCTGCCGTTGTTATGGCGATGCCCCTGCTTCCCGGTGAGTTGATTATGGCCCATTATGTTATTTGCGCAGACATTGTTTTTAATCGGCCTGCACCCGTTGCCATGGCAACGTGGATGGGGCAGTGATTTGGAGGGTTTTCGCAGATGTTTGTTTACCGGTCACATGTTTGGATGTTGTGGACAGCGGTGGGGCGAGGGGGGTGTCTGTGTGTAGTTTTTTTTTTTATGTGAAGATAATCTCAGTGCATAGGTATCCATTAACATCAAATCCCTTGATGGTCACAGAACACTGCACACTATTCATGTTTATAGGTGCCAGATAATAAAAAATCTGCATTTACAGAGCTGAAAAATAAGAGTTCAGTACATGGAAATGATTTAACATGAGTGTAAAATCCTGGTGAAAAGCAGGGCTATCCAAACAAAATAAACAGGCTGTTATGCTGCACACGGGGTCATTAATATGCACGTCCCAGGCTGTGTGTGATTGGCCACAATGTTTCCCAGTGAGATTAAAACAATGATCATATTTTCCCCTTTTAAAGTTTATCTAAGCTTCCCAGGAAGCAAAGAATTCTGGCCCAGATTACGTATCAAGCTGGCACAAAAGACATTCATCTGGCACTGGCATGCAGCATGTGGGCCTAACATGGCCCAGGTTTGGCCGAGGAGGCACCGTCTTTAAAGCGGCACACAAGAATTGGGCCAGATGTAAAATGTAGTACTTGGCCCAGATGTTAAAAATTTATATATGAGCCGCATAAATTTGGCCTGTCTTGACCCACATTTAAAATACATTAAAATAATTTTTGAGTAAAGACAAGAAATTCTACCAATCAGGTCGCTTCGAGAAAAAGCATGCCCATAATGCTTTGAATTCAGATGTACTACTTTCACTGTATAGTGAGGAAATATGCGATTTTGTTCAGGCCGTATGACACTTGGATTAATGTCACTTATACAGTACACTGTGCAGCATAGTATAGCAACATGCTAAAAAGCACAGAACATCCTAGGAACCACAGAGTAACATAATACCATCAACCATGCAACAAACAAATATTCACAATAATATAACACAATGGGCGGCACGGTGGATCAGAGGTTAGCACTGTCGCCTCACAGCAAGATGGTCGCTAGTTCGAGTTCCGGCTGGGTCAGTTGGTGTCAGGGGCGCCCTAGAGGGAGGGAAGTTAGGACAATTCTAAGGTACTTCTTTGGGGGTCCACGAACACCAGGACTGCATAACAACACACTAAAAAGCACCCAGTATGCCAAAGCAATCACATAGCAACATAATGTAAAGCACTTCAAACACCTTACAACCACAAAGCAACATGATAAAAATCACTCAAACACATTAGGAAACCACAATTGTCAGAAGACCCTAGTAACCAGAGAAAGTTACTATTAAAAGTGATATAGTAGAATTATGAGATTGTTACTTAGTTACTTTTAAAGCAAAGCAATGTGTTATGTTGTTACTTTTTGCTTCTTTTGTTTCTTTGCTTGTTTTTTAACCTCAGCTGGGCTTAAGATTGTAACATATTACTTTTAAAAGTAACCACACATTCATTCAATTTCCTTCGGCTTAGTCCCTTTATCCATCAGGGGTCACCACAGCGGAATGAACCGCCAACTTATCCAGCATATATTTTACACAGCGGATTCCCTTCCAGCTGCAACCCAGTACTGGGAAACACCCATACAGACTTATTCACACCATACCTGCCAACACTCCTGTTTTTCCTGGGAGTCTCCTGCATTTCAGACCCATCTCCCGCCACCCTCCCATTATGTTATTTCTCCCAGAAAACTTCCGTAATTCCCCCCCCTGGTCCTTAGCTTTTTGGTACAGTCTGTAACACCCCACCACTTTGGTATAGTATTCAATCGCATCGGCCACCCAAAACCTGGTGCATAGTACAGTTACTTACCCGGTTCTCAGCTGTGTTATTCGGACACCACACCCCTGGCACCAAGCCACCAATGCTCCACACCAACAACCCCACCACTCCTCCCCCCACCACCCCATTTCCTTAGAATTGTCTTAACGTTCCCCCGCTAGCGGCACCGCTGCATACAGTAGTTTATTCAATATACCTATATCGCATGTATTTACACCAGAGCACACGGAGGAAACCCATGCGAACACGGTGAGAAGATGCAAACTCCACACAGAAATGCCAACTGAACCAGTTGGGACTCGAACCAGCTACCTTCTTACTGTGAAGTAACAGTGCTAACCACTGAGCCACCGTGTTGCCCTAGTAACCACACACTAATATACAAACTCAACATAATTATATGATACAAAAATACCCTAGCAAATGCATAGAAATACTTTTGCATCCTAGTGGAGCGTTTTAAAGGCAACAGCACTCCAGTGTCAAGTTCCAGAATTGAAGTTTTTTTTCTTATAAGAAGACAGAGAGAAAAGGCAGTAGGATTGGTACATGATACAGGTCAGATCGAGACGAGTGCCCTCATGCTGCTCATATAGTGTCTGATATATCAGGTTGACACAGAGCAAACTATCCTGCATCTTTACAGATGATAGTCTCACAAAACAACTCCAGAAGAGGTACTACAGGCAGGCTTTGATTTATGCATTAGCAAGCAAAACTGTTTTTCTAGTTTGGGCATATTTGACTTTGTACTCTGACATTATGGTTGTGTTATTTGGGAAGGTAGGAAATAAAAAAGAGAAACATGTCCCCAAGCCACAGCCATCAGCGTCTCTCATGAGCAAACACAAGCTCAGCGAGTTACTCTGGCATGGCGCGAGAGGAGTTTGTGTGATGAGACGAAACCGTGCTTCGATTCATCTGTCATATCCCTCAAAACCAATGCCAGAGAAAAAAAAGAAAAAACAAAAGGAACAAATTCGCACAATGCACAGGCCATTGAATAGAGTGACCTTTGAAAGGCTTAAATTGTGCTGTAAAGAAGCACTCAGTGACATTTCAAACACTCGGGTTGAGTATGAAGTGAATGAAAGCTTAAACTGCAAAGTAGAGATATACATGGAAAGAGAAAAAAAAGAGTTGAAAAAAGAGACAGAGACAGGTATTTTAAATACAGAAAGACAAAGAGCAAAGAAGGAAAACATAGGAAAAAGAGCAAAGAATTTCAGCTGGGATGTGGGATGAATATATCAAATATTAAATGTTGAATAATATATTAAGATACATAATGCAGTTAATTCATTTTTTTTAATAATAGCATGGATGACATCACTGTCAAAAAAACAACCCATATAAACCATAATATAGACCTCACACAGAAGTAAAAAAAAAATAAAGAAAAAAAAATAATAATAAATAATAAATATTATATAAATAATAAATATTATATAATATAAGTACCCCCAAGTGAAAATGTGAAATGGCAATATTTTGTGTGGCCACCATCATTTTCCAGCACAGCTTTAATTCTCTTGGGCATGGAGTTGACCAGAGCTTTACAGGTTGCCCCTGGAATCCTCTTCCACTCCTC
Source organism: Danio aesculapii (assembly GCF_903798145.1). Lineage (NCBI taxonomy): Eukaryota > Metazoa > Chordata > Actinopteri > Cypriniformes > Danionidae > Danio > Danio aesculapii. Next base: position 35,037,618 of record NC_079451.1, read on the forward strand.
CATCACAACATCACGGAGGTGGTGGACATTTGACACCTTGTGCTCCTTCACCTTCCTTTTCAGGATGCCCCAAGGGTGTTCTATGGGGTCTGCAGCACAGTTTCAGAGTGTTGGCTATTTTCTTATAGCCTAGGCCATCTTTATGTAAAGCAACAATTCATTTTTTCAGGTCTTCTGAGAGTTGTTTGCCATGAGGTGCCACGTTAAAC